>NC_083409.1:60929196-61232234 GCF_020745735.1 Hemiscyllium ocellatum | reverse complement strand
TTACGATTCAATAAGGTATTAACAAAACTGATAGAGCCTTGACTTGATGTGTGTGTCAGTTATCCATAGCTCTCAACTCATCTGTCAATCAAAAACTTGCCTAATAAGGCTTTAATGTATTCAATGACTTCTTCCTGAATAAAATTCTAAACAAATGACTCAAGGAGAAAAGGTTACTCAACCCAGTTTTAACTAGGCCCTCCCATCCTCGACTTTCAGACCAGACAGAATACCCTCTCAGTATCGACCTTCAAGCACCTCACAATCTCAAGTTTCACGGACATCATCTCTATTTTTCTAAACTCCCAAGAGTTCAACCTTTCCTCATGTGACAACCCGACATACAAGGACACTGCAATGCTAATACTACTGAATGTCAAGGAGCGATGGTTGTATTGCCTTTCATTGGTGATGATCAATGTCTAACACTTATGTAGTGCATATGTTAGGATTATTTCATCTGTTTGACTGCATTAAATGGTCATATGCAACTTTCCTCCTGTGATGAATATAAGGCTATAATGTGCTGAAGACAAAGACCGCTCAGCAAGAGTCACTAAATAGTGACAAGCAGTAGTAAGCTTCCAAACAGTAAATTCTACTGCTCTTCCTGTTACTCCAGATGTGTTGGTTTAAGAGGTTGTACAACGCCACAAATCCCATATTTGCATGCGGCTGTGCAGATCAGTTGGGTGCAAGGCAGCCAAAGTGATTAAAACTTAACACCAGAGGACATCAGCACAATAATGGCTTCTCCTTTGTCAACATTTGTCATTAACAGAAAACTGTCCTATATAAAACTATAATTACTGTACATATGGTACAAAGGCAAACCAGCTGCCAGTTACCATCTTATCTATTTAACCCCACATACCTGTGAATTCAAGTTTGCTCCTGGCAGTCCAAGTGCAGCAAGAGTTGGATCCAAACCAGGATTCACATTCCCAAGAGTAGTAGCTAATGGAACATTGCTGAGCTGTTGAAAAGATAAAAGAAACTGCCTGAAAGTGTTTTTGCAGAATTAAACTGAAAATTGCCCTGAAAAGGTGTTTGTTTGCTGTACTGCTTGATCACATTTATAACACTTTGGAAGCCTAAATTATGGATTATAAAATACAGACATACGGTTTGGAGACCATTCATGTTACCTTATGAAAAGCTCAGTGATTAGAGATCAGAGATCAAGCTAAATTTGGTGCCCTGCAATAAGATTAAATTCAATTCAATTTCAACACACTCACCTCCCCAAAGTGTGTATCTGCATCTGAAGCAAAATACAAAACAGAAGACACCAATTTACAGTTTGGTGACAACGCAGGGCCCAAAACTAAATCTGTGACCTACATTTTGAGGTGCTAACCATGGCTTTTACTTTTCATTTAACTGAAAACAGCAAAGACTAAATTTTGCAAATATTCAGCATAACATGGAAATCCAGAAGTTCCTTGGTTAATCTGACCCAAATTTCAGGCATTTTTTTTGACTTCCTGGTTGCTGACAGCCCTGCATCTGCAAATGGCCTCAACTTGGAACCAGATTTAAGATGCCATCAAAAGAACAAAACTACTTTACACAAACTACTAGATCTTTGTAAGCACCTTTTTAAAAAAAAATCAGAAAGTGCAGTTCCATTGCCACTAATAGCAAACTCTGGGGGCACTGTGGTTCATTCATGAGGCCAAGAGGTTTGTAGACAGTACATTCCAGAACATAGTCACCCCTCAGCTTAAGGAAATGCAGGAGGAACTGGTGACGACTAAACAGGTAGCACGAGTTCCAAGTTCATCTAACTTTCAATCCACTTGTTGGCATTGCAGTATCAAGGTCATAGCACTGAACCTACACATATTGCCTAATAACATTATTGCTGAACAGTAACAGGGCGAATTTTTTAGGGGGGTAACTTGAAGATGCTGTATGAGGGGTTTAAAATGAAACTGAAAAGGAGATGGGATCCTGAATCTAAGGCTTTGTGTCTGTTGCCACCAGTTAATGCAGTGGTCAAGACATTTACTGTTGCCAAAAATTGAGATAGTGGTAAATAGTGAGGAAGAAAACTACGAATTGCAGAAGTCTATCAACTGACTAGACAGGTGCACAACAGTGACAAATGGAATTCAACCTGGAATGTAGTGTACTTAGGGAGGGCTAGCAAGGCCAGTGATTATACTATAAATAATAAGAACATGGAAAGTACTGAAACTCAGAGTGAGCTTAGTCTACAAATGCATAGATTTCTGATAGTAGCAGGGAAAATTGATAAAATGGTTACATAAGGCATATGGGATGCTTGCCTTTATTAGTTGAGGCACAGAATAAAGGTGGTTTTGCTGGAATCATACAAAACATTGTTTAGGTCACTACTGAAGTACTGCATGCACAGAGTGTTGGTCACCATTATTAGATGGACGTTGTTACATCAAAGGATGGGCAAAGGAGATTCACCAGGATGCTGCTTGGATTAGATGGCCTGAGGTATAAGGAAAGATCAGACAGGCTGGAGTGGTTTTCTTTGGAGTAGCAAAAATAATTGATAGGTTAGCAAGAAAGATTGAGGGATATAGGGTGGAACTGAAGATACTTTCTCCGTTAGTAGAGGGATCAATAATCAGATGACAAATTTATGATAGAAATAGAAGAGTAAAAGGAGACTTAAGAAGAAATGCCTTCAGCTAGAGGGTAACATTTAAGTAGCATTTAGAATTTCACTTGTGTTGCCAAAGCCTCCAGGGATGTGGACCAAGAAATGAAAACACAATTATGGAATTCATATCTTTGCTGATTGGCACTGGCACAATGAGTTTATGACACTTGAAGTCTCAAATTGAATATCAGTACAGCTGCCATAACATTTGCTAACTTTGCTGTCTGCAGTAGACAACAGAATTAAGAAACAGCAGAGTCTGGGAGGCTATGTCAGGTATAATTTGAAAAAGGATAATGCTTTTCTTGGGTGTGTATCAGGCATAAAGTGAGACAAGCAAAACAAATTTTCAAATCAAACATTTTTATTATGCTCAAAATAAATGTAGAGCACTTGATTGCATAATCAGCATTTAAACCAATGTCAAGCAAATAAGATAATGTTTACTTTTTAAAAAACTGGTAAGTAATAGCTACAACTACAAAAAAAATTAGGCACTGGTATGTGGTAGGGACTGTCTAAATTAAGAAAACAAATCAACTGAGCAAATAAGAGTCTAATAAAACAAAAATATTAATTGTTTCAGGATTTCAAGCACCATTCACTGTCATCAAGATTAGAAAAGTTGGAAATATGTACTAGATATTAAAAGGTGCTTAAACAAGATTATTTTCACGCATATGAAATTGAAGAATTTACTTACTGATGTGAGAGGATTAGGTGTTGGTAAAAGTCCACCTCCAGGCAGCAGACCTGCCACTGCATTAGCTGGTGCCAACAGAGACAAAGCCTTAGACTCATCAGGAATGACTCCTGTAGAAAAATTCAGATCTGCATTAGAATAAGCCAACACAAGTTGAGACAATACACAAATACACCCAGCAAAACAAGGTCTCACTGTTTTCAGCACCTTAGCTTGTAGAAAGTACACTTATAATCTTGCTAAAATAGATTTTATGTTTTACTAATTACAACTGAAACCTTTTAAACTTTTAGAATGAAAAGCCATAGATGTAAAATTTGATTTTTTTTGCCCTGAATCTAAAAATCAGTATATACTATAGTAAAAAAATAAATAAATATCACAATACACACTACTTTTTTTTGTAACACTGCCAAGATATTATCACCTGTACTCGATTTTTTAGTCATGAACCAAACGTAAGCAAGCACAGTCGGTTCTCCAGGGGTTGTGCTCTCAACTTTTCAAAAGATGTTTTATGAACAAGCGACTCGTGTCGGCTGCTTCACTATAAAGCACACAGAAAAATCAAGATACACAAGACAAAAAAAAGTTTATGATTTAGGGACCAAAATCATGAAAAAGTTCACTATGACTTGTTTAGAACTTACCATTAGACAGGAGAATTTCATGAACAAGCTGAAACATACTGCTCATTATATATTAAAAGCTACTTTTTGTGTAAGTGAACCACTTCGTTTTCTGCAATGTTACTAGATATCAATTTGCCACTGTGCCCCATTGCCCCATAATCAAGTGACATTCTGTAAATATATATTCACACCAACTGCATTTCTATCCTTTACAGATAATAGTAATTATCAGCACTGCATGTATAAAGATACTGTGTAGCACCTCAGCAAGAAAACATACAACAAGTAAAGGACACTTAAGAGAAACTGGATTAGCTGCAGAAGGCAAAACTGTTGGGTGGTATTTTCAGCAGGGCCTGGTAAATAGGTCTGGCTGAACCAGGGAAAAGAACTGTAAAACACAACAACAAAAAAAGAAAAACCACTGTTAAACAAAGGCAATGGTTCCACTTTCTGTACTGAGCAGTGCTGATAAAATTAACAGAATGCACTTAGCATAGCGTTATCAGGGTGGTTTACATCACTGAGATGCTACCGACTGTCATAAATAAAGGATTGTCTTTTCAATGATTTATGAAAATTATTATGCAGTTCATATGTACCTTTTGCGTTTATACTCAGATGAAAGATGAATTTGACAGGAGGGAAAGAACAAAGAAAAAAATAGGGAAAGGAAAACAGACAAAAGAATGAGACAACTGACAGCCATCATCTACCAGTAAACAAGATTTCCAACATGCTGTAAGTCCTTTTTCAAGCTGAGCAAGTTATTGCATGTAATACTTGCTTACCGTGTTTCTTGATTGTATTTTTGCTAATCCAGACCTTCATTACAGCAATCACAATCACACAAATTAAAACATGCAAATAAAAGAAGCTCTTCACAGGGCCCCAGAAAAGTTAGATTTTGAGATCATATAGTCAGATTCATACAGCATAGAAAAAGGCCCTTCGGCCCACCATGTCTACATGTATAATACTCCACATATTTAGTAAAATTTAGATACACAACTTATCACAAGTTGATAAAGTGACCCACTAACTCAACCAGAAATGTTTTCATCCAAGTAACTTGACTTGGTGTTTCAAAACATGCAAGTGGGGCATGGCACAAGGACAAAAACCTTATTCTTTTAGTGTAATAAACATGCCTAAAAATAAGAAACTACAACAGACTAACTCATCTAGAGCCCTGAGAGAATTCAATTTAAAAAAAATGTCAGTGTAATAGAACGTGTGATTGCAGATACCATAAAGCAGGCCATTTTGGCTTACACAGCCTTGTGTTGCCATTCCAAGAGGATAATTTGATTTATAAATTGAGTTGTTACCAATCACTTTCTAGTCTCACACAAACCAAATGAATGGTGCCAAAATTACCTACTCTACAGTACGTAATCCCTTGCAAATAAAATTATTTTTCAGCCTGCCCTGTCTCAATTTGCTGAATTCTTGCCTTCATACAATCTAAATTGGATAACATCAAAGCCTAGAAATATAGAAACAGTGAAGAGAAAAGGTAGTTAACAAGAACAAATGATTACAACAGGACAACACATGGGGACTCTTATGCTTGCTGGCCTTTTGTAAATTGCCTAGAATCCCCTGTCGCTGCAGAGGACCCACTTTTTCAGTCATCAGGGAAGGGGCTCTGCAAATGCCTTCTCCACTATAAAAATCACACACACAGATAACAGAGAGAAGAATTTATTATTTTGGGTGATGCTCTGGTTTTATGAAACGATATGGTTATTAAAAAAGACACGTCCACCTTCACAAAAGCACATAAAAAGCTGGATGAACCAACTTTTTAAAACTTTATTCTCGGAAATCCCCCCCCCCCATTAACAACCCTTGGTGTACTGCATGATAAAGAAACAATTTGAGAATACTCATGTATATTTTGAGTTAAGAATTAGATTGCTCGTAACTTCACTTAATTTCATTTTAAAAGAAATCTCATGCAGATGTATACAAATATTTTCAGGATTGATAGTTTAACCACATCCAATGTATTGTTTACAACAGAATTTAATAGGCTGAATTATTAGAAATATTTGAAAAATATTAATGCTCCAGTGCATTAAACATAATTCATAAAACACCTCCAAAATGGACAATGGTCAGGAAATTATGATTAGTTTGAAATGATTAGTATTTGACATTACTTTGAGATGTGCTGTTTTCATGTAAACCCCTATTGTATAATTATTAATGGGCTCTTCACAAGAAACAATAATGTGGACTGTCACAACTTTGGTCTAATAGACCAAAGAGCCTCTTATCCTTCAAGTTAATAATACAAAACTTTGATGGCAAAAGCACTTTAATAATGCAATTCATCGTTAAATGCAACCATCCTATCCATAATCAACTGTTGTAATGTTTAATGATTCAGTCTAGATTCTGCAGTCATCACTCTCTAAACGTATTCACTTAGATCAGTCAAATAAAAGTCAGGCAGTTCCATCATCAATTTCTCAAAATACACTGCAGCATTAACATTTTACATTTTGTTGTTAATGATGGCTGTATACCAAGGGTTAAAGGATCAATATATCTAATAACGCTTAGCATGCTGGTACACTGGAATTTACAGAAATGCTCTACTGGGTACAACTGTGGTTGTAAAAGGGTGAAAAAACCCCAAGCAATAAAACACAAACCTTCTGTATAAGGTACAACTATCAAAGCTCTGTCAATGAAGACCGTGTTTGTCAAATGCTGCGCCACTCCCACAGCGTCAGGTTCATGAAATTTTACGAAACACACACGAGACGTCACAGGTAATGGTGATTCACTGAAAGAACAAAAAAAAACAAATGAAGTGTCAGGATTAGACTATTTCTTACTAAAAATAGGAAAGACAATGTCCAAAGTGGACTTTAAAATCATAAGTTACTTTGAATAGACAGGGTATTACAGTCAATTTCACCACCAGTTCTATCAATGTACAGTGGGCACAAACAACTTACAAGGAAAGAAGCAATGGTGTTGTGGTAACATCAAGACTAGTTAGTATTCCAAAACTTCAGATTAATGCTGTGGGGCAGTTGTTCTAATCCCATCATTTGGATTCAACAACAATCTAAAATCGAGTGCTAGTCCAGTAATGACCATGCAATTGCTCTCAAAATTTTAAAATTCCAGATGGTCCTTTAGAAAAGGAAGGAAATTTGTAATCCTTACCTGGCCTGGCCTACATCTGACTCCAGCATTGTGGTTGATTATTTTAAACTGCCCTCTGAAATGGCCCTAACAAGCCATTCAATTCAAGGGAAAATTAGGGAGGCTGGTGATGCCAAATCCCATGAACTAATAATAAAAAAAATGAATATCCAGATTATTCTTGAAGAAACTTAACAAATAAAGCTTGTCTAAAGGCTTGGAAAGCAAATGTGACCAGAGTAAGAGTGGCCAGCCAATTGTTTCCTTCAAAACAGATCTGAATACACGAGTTAAGATTTATGCACAATGACAAAATGGAACCTCCATGTTGATCCAGGATCATTCCATCAGAGTTTCCTCTTGCACATCTCCATTATGAAGGGTTGAAACCCCTTGAGGGTTGAGGCCACTAGTTTAGTACGAGCCATTTGAGGGGAAAAAAAAGCAAAAATTGTACAAAAACTCTACAGTTAAGAGATGGAGGAATACTACGTAGGATCCTGCCTCACCCCCTTCCCAAGGCACAGTGCTGGAAAAAGCCATACTTAACATAATCAATATTGCTAATAAGGATCAGCAAGGCAGATCATAGTTCTGGATTGTAGCAAGGAAAAAAAATCATCAATATTTTGATTAAAATGACTGCTTTAGAAGCAAACTGAATCACTGATTTTGAATGCACTTTTTCAAGGATGTCACAATGCTGAATACTTTGCACAGAATTTTAGAAGTGTTTACTAAATAGAAAATAATTTTTTAAGAAATATGTTTTGGATTTATCTAAGATCAGGAACTAAAAGCATGGGTTAGGAAATAATTGCAGGGTGCTGGCCACTACAAATGCTAACATCTATACTGCTCTGACATTCTAAACCATCTTACCATCCACCCGAGTTGATAAGTGACCCTATCATGGGCTTTAAGTATTTAGATTTAGGAACGATCAGCAATTTCAATAGTAAACCATTCCAATTTTATTTGGTAATTGTAATTTAGCTAAAAACAAAACTTGGCAATCTTAATTCTTCTCTGGGGGACAATGCTGCTTCTCATTGTGACAACTACTGTTTCACAGCATTACTTTCAATTTGCACAAGTCCAGCCAGAAAACCTTTAGATCACAATTAAAACATCAAGATAATAAAATCTAAACTGAACAACCAACGCAATTTATCACTGCCCCATTCAAAATAACAAGCATTAAACTTTTTCCTAACCGTGTACTTTTTTTTCTGTGCTCCTTTGCATTTTCATTCTTCGCCCTTTGCATTTTCCATTTCTTATTCCTTTAGCTTTTTCCAACACATACAAAGAAATTCATGCTTAATAATTAGTTTTTGCTGTGTTACGATATTATGACCAGATCTCAAGTTAGATTCCAAATGGGCCACATCATGGTATTAGGCTCCTATTTGGAGAGCAGTGAATTGACTCCACTTTTACATATCATCCATCCCTTTGTTGGGTTACAAGAATTCTGTCTCAATTTTCTTCCAGACCTAATGAACTGGTTTTAAATGGAGCCAATTTAATGAGGCTTTCTTAAATCAGAGGGAGAGTTTATTCATTAATATACGGGAAGAATTGATAACACAACACATTTGCATAGATTAGAAACAGGCGATGCCAAAAGGATAAATATTTTTTAAAGAACATATACAGATTAATCTCTGAATTGTTCAAAGAACTGATGGTTGAACGTTGCAATGCAGATTACCGGTAGTGTTGACATGGGCAGTTGAAAAACCATTCTTAGTTCTGTTGTCTGTTTGAAGTTCCTTTTCCAGGACTCCTTTTTTAAAAACTGGTTTGCAGCACTCAAGTGATGGGTTTCTTCCTTTACCTGCAACATAGTGTAACGAAGGGATAGCTCGACTCTGACCTTCACAGCATGTCAATGCTCGAATCCAGGCAGGTGCACACAAAAGCCTTTGGTCCCACAAGTCCAAATCAGTAGAATTTAAACTATTTTTAAAAATCCTCTCCTTGTCAGTTTTACCCTCCAGGAACACACATCCTTCAAGAAGTGGCTTCTGCCCAGCAGGGAACACGGTCAGCTCCCTCATTATCTCTTCTTGTAAAGTCTCTCCCTGTTTGACGTATCCCTGACAATTTTACGTGAGATATTCCACTAGTTTCACACACTATATTGCCAACAGTCTAAATTTAGCTCAAGTGTATTTTGGAGCTGTCCTCCTTTTCAAAGCACATTATGGAAAGTTAAGATTTCCATAAATACTTAAGGGTTTTGATCTATTAAGGTTGTGTAATTGACACATATTAATCAGTTAACCTAATACTAAGCTATTCTGTTTAATTGTAACCAGAAGAGACTACACCATGTAACTAACTGCTGATCTGCAGCTGACAAATGAGGCCCTGTTGCTGTACTTTATTGGCTTAATTACAGGGTAGATTCACAAAGTTGTCAAGGTTGAATGAGCAAAGCTTCAGTATCATGCTATACTCCATAAAATCTCATTAAGTGTTCAATCCACAGACTCAGAGCAAAAATTTATAAAAGCTCTGTGGTGTATAGAGCAACAGCTGGCAGCAGTCAAGTCTTCAGCCTTTTATAGTTTTTAAACTTGCAGTGAAGCAAAAACTCTACTATACATCCTTTGGCTCGAACCAGGTTCAAAGAAAATTTTGAGCAACAATTTTTGCAGGAGTGTAGTCCTTTACGACTTTCATTCCTTAAGACTATATATTAATTGAATCAAAATAAAACACACACGATACCAGTTTATAGTCCAAAAGGTTTATTTGAAACCGGAAACTTTCAGAGCCCCGGCTCCTTCCTCAGGCATTTAGTAACTGAATGTGCAACTGTATTTCACTCCCTCGGCATGAATATGCTTTACGCATTAATCCTCATACGTACTTTGAAGATTTTTAAGTATTACCTACTTTGTAATTTCTGTAGTAGTCTTATGGTTGCAGGAAACATTGTTTTATTTTCTTATCTTTAACTATCCCAAGTACCAAAGTGTTACTATACATAAAAGAAAAACTACTTATTTCCACGCCATAATGTGGGTCCCAGGTGACCAAACAGTCCAATGATGGGTTTGCATACATGTACAGGGATGGAGTAAGTGGCACTTTTGAGCCAGGTGGTTGGGATGCTCCAATTTGCACACATTCCTTTTGCTCGGCCTCCACACAGAGATGCTTTAATGGTTAGCATTTTGCAGATACTACTTCTCCAGTTTGGGCAAGTGATTCTGACGAGCCAATGGGGACCTTCTATTTTTTTCAGGGAGACTTTGATATGCCCTTGAATATTTTCCTCTGCCCTTCTGGTAACTGCCTACTGTGGCAAAGATCAGAATAAAGAGTTTGTTATGGAAGTCACGTCAGATACACTGATAACAATGTAGCCTACCCAACCAGCTAATCAACAGTAACCAGTGTCTCAATGCCAGAGAGAAGGCACTAATATTGGAGCATCTATCTTGCCACTGGATTCACGGGATATTGTGCAAGCATTACCAAAAATATTTCTCTAGAGGTTTTAGCTGCATATTACACATCTGAGATATTCAGAAGAACAGGTTAGTTTGCTGCCCTGTACACCATAAGCTTGAAGACTTTATCAGATCACAGTTGGACCAAAGTCTAGGAGGCAGTGAAGAATTTCATGGCAATGCCTGCCCGCATTGACAAGCAGATGGTTTCTAACAAAAACACAAACAAAGTCCATCTTAATATGAGTTCTGTAAGACAACCTCACTTGACAAGGAGTCCAGAGATCATTTGTTAGGCAATATTGACATGATACCTTTAACTTCAAATAGGTTAACATCAAAAGCACATTAAGCTGCCATGTTATTTCAGTTAAGTCAAAGTTGACAATGTCACAAAGGAAAGCTATGGAGGTGGATGGGGGGGCAGGATAGAAAGAGAGAGAAAGCCAGGTGTGTGTCAACAGCACTTGGAATAGCTCCTAGAAGTAATTGATGTTTTAGATAATTAGTTACAAGATAATGAGCCATCAATAGATGACCACCATCCTCAAGAGCCAATCAAAACCAAGCCATGCTTTATTGGACACAGTGCAATATTTTTGACCATGCACATGGGTTGGGGTTTGGAAAGAGTTAATAAGTATCAGCTTTCAATGAGCCAAGTCCATGCTGAGTTTTAAACTTGCAGACCTATGGCCTTTACACTGACACCAAACTGTCATTTAGTGAATCATTCAATAGGTTGCAGTATTACATTAATGCGCGATTGTTTATACTGAAATATTAATGTAATTCTTCAAGTCTTAGGACGTCCCGAAGCATTCTGTATGAAGGGATTGCTTCTGAAATATAAATGTTGTGTTGTAAATGTATGATTAGCTCTTATAAGAGGATGAGATATGTTGTCAGATTAATGATTTCATACACAGGAAATATAAAAAAGTACTGGGTTGAAGGAAGTACTTACACATTTAGAAAGACCACAAGATAAATTGAAACTTTAATAGCAGGCTATAATAACCTAAACAGTGCAGCTGGAAAACAAAGCAGCAATTTAAGAACGGGGCAGGTGGTGTTAGTGTCCAAAGACTGTAAATATTCATAAAGAAATTCAAACACCACCTTGTAACAAATAAAACTATGCCATAAGATTTCATTTAAAGACTAATTATATTGAACAAATTAAACAAAAATACAATTAAGTTAACAATATAACTTATAACTATGTGTAGACAGGTCTGCATCTCCCTTGCCTTAAGGGTTCTTACAAGGCAATCAAAATTATTTTCTGCCATCAGGACCACATCCTTACTTCCAGGCTATTCCCAGGGGTAAAGTTTTCTTTTATTCTCTCACCCATGAAAGCCCAAGTCATCTTTTGGCTAATTGTTCAACACTTCAAGCTAATCAGTTTACTCTTGCAATAAGACAAGGAGGCCAATCATGAATTTTTGCACTAGCTTTAAACTAGACAAAATTCCATCTTCTGTTCCTCAAGATTCCAAGCGAGATTAAGCTTCACTCACCTGTCCACATGATAAATAATCAAATTAATGTTCACTCTCCTTCAAGTGCAAGTGCACATCATTTATTTTGGCCAACTTCTGAGCTGCAAACCATATCACCAGCTTAAAAACCTTTCCCCATAAATATCCAGAAAACCTGAAAGCAGGATGCTTTCCAACCCTCCACCTAACCCCATGAAATAGTCTGCTTTGAGCTATTCCCAAATCCACCTTCGTATTAATTTGCCATCATTTACTTTTTTTGATCTGAAGTAGCGAGTGCATTTTACAAAACCCCTTCAAACTCATTTTCCTCTACTTCACAATACATTAACATCTCTTTGTATGTGGTCCCCCAGTTTAGTCCATCTGTTATTTTATAGCACACTCTCTTCTATTCTTTTGTAACCTTCTGAACTAGCATTTTTCTAGGTGTTCTGGTGATCAAAGCCCAGCAATTTAATGATCTGTTCTTTCTGGAGTGCAAGGGGAGAAGTCTGTGCAACTGAAGGAAAGCAGAGAAAGAGACATTATTAAAAATAAAAGGCGAAAAGACCAAAAACAAAACTTATCAGGAAGGGAGAAAATAGTCGACAAACGTGGACAATTCGTACCAGTTCCATTAATACTAGGAGGCCTGTTTATATTATAAACGGTAATGTGCAGTTTTAAATTGTAAGTGTTGATCATACTTGAATTGTCAGTAAGATAGTGGACAGTTTGTGAACAGTATGCCACTCCTGCAATGGAATTACGTATAAACCATTTTCAGAAGAGATTAAATTCACAACCACTTATTTGACATTGAAAGCTCAGCCTTGAAAGCCTAATTCCATTTAAGCTTCCGCCCCTTGTATCAATGTCAAAATCAAGACAGTGTAATATGAACATCCAAACTCAGACGTCAATTCTCCACCATTCAACAAGAGCTTGGCTGGTCAATTTACTCCAAATCCCCACCAATCCCCATTATCTTTCACACCTTGCTCATCTGAAATCTATCAACCTTTATTTTAAAAATATTCAAATACTCTGCTTCCAATACATTTTGAGGAAATATTCCAAAGACTCATGACTGCGGGGGAGAAAAATCTTTCATCTTTAAAAGGGCTACCTCTTGTTTTTAAAAATTGACCATTAGTTCCAGATTCTAAGAGGAAACATACTTTCCATAAGCATCCTGCCAAGACCCTCCCCCAGGATTGTGTTCCAATCTTATCACTTACAGAACTATGAAATATCCTATTCTCCTTCTTTCCAAATCAGACACTTCAGACTAAATATTAGCATTTTATCAGCATTGTGATATTTTATTCTTCCCTGCAGTGCTGTCCTCTGGACTTTGGTAAGTCATCTTTGTTCACAAAAAAACTTCCAGAAAACCATTATCCAGCAAGTAACTGTTAAACATAAAAAGCATTAGTTAATACGTTGGCTGATTTATAAGGTATACTTTTGATATCAAAAATTAGAAAATAGCTATGATAATTCAAACCACTTCAAATTTAACCAAAATACTAATTGAAATTATAGGAACTACAAGACAGAATGGAGTGTAAAGAGCAGAATACTCCTGAAAAGGGTATACTGCCAGCGTAGCTCCAAGTAAATCTGGAAGCCAAGTCCCCCTCTGACGTAACATGGGTCTGGATAGATTAACATGCTGTGGTTGTAAATACATTTCAGTGAAACCCCAGCAGCATCTTATATATAACGACCTCAAAATTCTTAAGTCAATCTGTACCCAAAGTTCTTCAGGTTTAAAGCACCCACGTACATCTTTAGCTAAAGAGACAAACAGAAGATATCTGAAAGATAATTAAGCAACGTAATTAAATGTCACAGGCAACTCTTCACCCTCGCAATAATGCAGATTTAACAACCGAGGCTCACGGCCGAACGAGAGAAATATATTCATTATAAATAAAGACTATACAAGTACGACTAAGTTTCGAGCAAAATTTTTGAAAAAGGATAACAGCTTAATGTTCAGAACCATCCTTCGCAATGTAGTTATGCATTTAAACATGTACGTTCCTTTCAAATCGTGTGAATTTTTTTAAAAAAAAAACGATTGATTTTGTAATTCAGTCTGTTTTTCAGCCGAAATTACAAATTGGGTCAATGACTAACGGCTTTGTGAGAAAATGAATATTTCATTGCATTTAATTTGTCATACGCCCATTTTTGCTTCAATAGCCCATTTACCTTCCCACATTTAAGAAACACGAGTAGGGCCTTACGACACTTGAGTCTGCTTTTGAACTGCTCTCGCTAATTTTTTCGCTAAACGTGGCCAATTTTATTCAAAACACTGCTCAACCATTTAGGAGTTATTACAACTAGTAGCTGTGTCACTACATCGTACAACAAACAATAACAATCGAAAACAATAATGATCGTCTAAGGGGCCGAGGAAAAGCTTTACGTGGGCGGCCATTTTACTCGGGTGTGATAAAACCTCCACAGCTTTGGTACCTTCAAATAAACATCTTTGCAACAAGAACTTTCGCATTTTATTGTGTTTTGTTATAATTACGAGGGCGCCATCGATATGAATCCTGATAAAAGCGGCATCGAACATGTGGTGAGCGTAATGGGGATGGTGCGTAGGAGATGGCAGCGAATCCAAATACCACACAATAGTGAAAATGCCACTCCTTAATCGTTTACAAGGAATTTTTATTTTAAAAATCACGCAAGCATTATTTCGAGACGTACGCTCTTGAAACATGCGCCGTATAGGAAATTCACTTTCACTCAACAAGGAAAGGTTTAAAAAGCTCCGCATCAAATCTGGCGCGGGCTAGGCCACAGGCCTGTTTGGAAGTTTGGAGTTACTCACTCTGAAGGGAAGAGCCGCAACTCGTCGATTTTGCCCAGAAACCCGAACAGAGTTTTCATCTGCTCCGAGGTGGCGCTCGGCGAAACATTGGTCACTTGAATGACGTCTGTGGCCATTTCACGTTTTTTTTAACAAATGATTTTTTTCAAAAAAAAGTTATTATTTTCTCGATCCTAGTTTTTCAACGACGTTTTCTTGAACCTAAGACATTAAAAATACAGAAGAAAATAAAGTGTATATGACAATTTACAGATTAATTAATCGGCTCTAAAAACTCCCGGGTCTTCGCCCGAGACCTTCAATAACAACGGGCAGGCTCCGCGGTATCCCACAATCCAGCGCGACTCACCGCGCAAACGCAGTACTCTCTTTCCTTCCCCCCTAACTGTGGGAGGTCAACATCTATCTTTCTCCCTAAAAATCAGGCCAAACCGACTACCGTCATGGGGAAACATCTGCCCATTTATTACTAGAAAGAAATGGAAAATAAATAACATTACTACTTTGGAACATCATCTCGGGAAATGTTGACACTGCTTTCTTTCTACAGATGTTGCCGGACCTGCTAAGTTTCTGCAGCAATTTTTGTTTTCGGTTCAGATTTCGGGCGATTGCAGTTCTTTGTTTTATATTAACATTACCGTCATGCCTTTGCGGTTTTCCTGTTTAGCTCCAAAAGCAGTCAAATTTCCCTGCTCTTCAGTGCCTATCATTTTCTATGGGTAAACTAATTGTCTCGGTGTCATGCTTTTATTTTCCCACAACAAATGCTTGAAAAGATTTGAAATATATTCCCAGAGGATTTTAAGTGAAATATAAACAGAAAATGTTGGAAATACTGGGCAAGTCAGGCAGCACCTGTCGAGAAAAAAAGCAGATTTAATGTTTCAAATTAATATTTTGTCAAATAGGGAGAAGTTTGAATGGACAGATAAGACAGTAATGTTCATGCCACACAAGTACTAAGCAATCCATAAAAGAAAGTTTAACCACCTCCCCAAAACATTCAAAGGCATTGCTGAATCCTGCACTATGAACATCTGTGAATCACCCTTCTCCATGCAGAAACTTGGAACAGCTACCATATACGAAACAGCAACTTTTCCACCTCCTGATACTGCCTAGCTTACTGTGTTCTTCCAGCCTCCTGCTTGTCTACCTTGGATTGCAGCATCTGCAGTTTTTTTTTGTCTCTAACCATATACGCCATGCCACAAGACCAGATCAGAGGCAGGGAATTCTGCAACAACTCAATCATCCCCTAACTCCACAAAGATCTTCCACTATTTATCAGGAATGTGATGCATTACGCCCCACTTGCCTCAATAAGTACAATTTCTTTAGCTTAAGATCTTCCAGCATTTGCAAGTTTAGATCTCATGGAATACAGGGAGAACTAGCCATTTGGATACAGAACTGGCTGAAAGGTAGAAGACAGAAGGTGGTGGTGGAGGATTGTTTTTCAGACTGGAGGCCTGTGACCAGTGGAGTGCCACAAGGATCAGTGCTGGGTCCACTACTTTTCGTAATTTATATAAATGATTTGGATGTGAGCATAAAAACGTATAGTTAGTAAGTTTGCAGATGACACCAAAATTGGAGTTGTAGTGAACAGCGAAGAGGGTTACCTCAGATTACAATGGGATCTTGATCAGATGGGCCAATGGCTAAGTGGCAGATGGAGTTAAATTTAGATAAATGTGAGGTGCTGCACTTTGGGAAAGCAAATCTTAGCAGGACTTATACACTTAATGGTAAGGTCCTAGGGAGTATTGCTGAACAAAGAGACCTTGGAGTGCAGGTTCATAGCTTCTTGAAACTAGAGTCGCAGGTAGATATAGTGAAGAAAGCGTTTGGTAGGCTTTCCATTTATTGGTCAGACTATTGAGTACAAGAGTTGGGAGGTCATGTTGCAGCTGTACAGGACATTGGTTAGGCCACCGTTGGAGTATTGCGTGCAATCTGGTCCCCTTCCTATTGGAAAGATGTTGTGAAACTTGAAAGGGTTCAGAAAAGATTTACAAGGATGTTGCCAGGGTTGGAGGATTGAGCTATAAGGAGAGGTTGAATAGGCTAGGGCTGTTTTCCCTGGAGCGTGGAAGATGATGGGGTGAACTGATAGAGGTTTATAAAATCATGAGGGGCATGGATAGGATAAATAGACAAAGTCTTTTCCCTGGGGTGGGGGAGTCCAGAACTAGAGGACATAGGTTTAGGGTGAGCGGGGAAAGATATAAAAGAGACCTAAGGGGCATGCAGAAGGTGGTGCATGTACGGAATGAGCTGCCAGAGGAAGTGGTAGAGGTTAGTACAATTGCAACATTTAAGAGGCATCTGGATGGGTATATGAATAGGAAGGGTTTGGAGGGATATGGACCAGGTGCTGCCAGGTGGGACGAGATTGGGTTGAGATATCTGGTAGGCATGGACGAGTTGGACTGAAGAGTCTGTTTCCATGCTGTACACCTCCATGACTCTATGACAAAGTGAATTTCACCATATCCCTCACTTCAATCATCTAGCATTGCGCCCTTGCTGGAATGTGTACTATAATAGAGATGCACTACAAAAAAATCTTCAATGATACTTCAATAGCATCTTCCAAACTGAGAGTTACACCACTCAAGAGGAAAAGGGCACCGACAAGGATGTGGAACACCAGTCATGTACCATTCTGATTCAGAACTATATCACAGTTCCCTCAACATCCCTGCTCAGGAAATTTTGCTTGAGTTCCCTCCAATTACAATATTCTTTCTGAGAGTAAAAATGACTCACACTTAGTATTTGGATAATTTCAAAATTATAAGTTTCTTGTTTTGAATGGAATGACAGAGGATATTTTCCACTTAATATCAGTACCACCTTCAGATATATTATAGTTAATTCTTGAAACAACAGTATTTTGGGGGAACCTCAATATAAAATAGTCAGGGTGTCTCCTTAATGAGGTTAAAAAGCTAGTTTTGAGCTGTTAATTTGATTGCTTAGATAAAGAAGCTTGATGTGTAGATATAATTTAGGTAATTATAAGGAAAAGAAATTAAACATTTTTCACATGATGGTTCAAACTTGGATGAATTCTAGCTTTAAAAAACTGCTATATAGAGTCATAGAGATGTACAGCATGGACACAGACCCTTCGGTCCAACCCGTCCATGCCGATCAGATATCTCAACCCAATCTAGTCCCACCTGCCAACACCCAGCCCATATCCCTCCAAACCCTTCCTATTCATATACCCATCCAAATGCCTCTTAAATGTTACAATTGTACCAGCCTCCACAACTTACTCTGGCAGCTCATTCCATATCCATACTACCCTCTGTGAGAAAAAGCTGCCCCTTAGGTCTCTTTTATATCTTTCCCCGCTCACCCCAAATCTATGCCCTCTAGTTCTGGACTCCCCAACCCCAGGGAAAAGACTTTGCCTATTTACCCTATCCATGCCCCTCATAATTTTGTAAATGTCTAAAACGTCACCCCTCAGCCTCCAAAGCTCCAGGGAAAACAGCCCCAGCCTGTTCAGCCTATCTCTGTAGCTCAAATCCTCCAACCCTGGCAACATCCTTGTAATCTTTTCTGAACCCTTTCAAGTTTCACAACATCTTTCCAACAGGACGGAGACCAAATGCACGCAATATTCCAACAGTGACCTAACCAATGTCCTGTACAGCCGCAACAGGACCTCCCAAATCCTGTACTCAGTACTCTGACCAATAAATGGAAAGCATCCCAAACGCCTTCTTCCCTATCCTATCTACCTGCGACTCTAGTTTCAAGAAGCTATGAACCTGCACTCCAAGGTCTCTTTGTTCATTAAGTGTATAAGTCCTGCCAAGATTTGCTTTTCCAAAATGCAGCACCTCACATTTATCTGAATTAAACTCCATCTGCCACTTCTCAGTCCATTGGCCCATCATGTCAAGATCCTGTTGTAATCTGAGGTAACCCTTTTCGCTGTCCACTACACCTCCAATTTAGGTATCATCTGCAAACTTACCAACTGGACCTCTTATAACAAAAAGTAGAGGACCCAGCACAGATCCTTGTGGCACTCCACTGATCACAGGCCTCCAGTCTGAAAAACATCCCCCCCATCACCACCCTCTGTCTTCTAGCTTTGAGCCAGTTCTGTATCCAAATGGCTACTTCTCCCGTATTCTGTGAGAATAACCTTGCTAATCAGTCTCCCATGGGGAACCTTGTCGAACGC
The DNA here is from genome assembly GCF_020745735.1 of Hemiscyllium ocellatum. NCBI lineage: Eukaryota > Metazoa > Chordata > Chondrichthyes > Orectolobiformes > Hemiscylliidae > Hemiscyllium > Hemiscyllium ocellatum. Next base: position 61,213,051 of record NC_083409.1, on the reverse strand, counting down.
CTTACTGAAGTCCATGTAGATCACATCTACTGCTCTGCCCTCATTAATCCTCTTTGTCACTTGTTCAAAAATCTCAGTCAAGTTGGAGAGACATGATTTCCCACGCACAAAGTCATGTTGACTATCCCTAATCAGTCCTTGCCTTTCCAAATACATGTACATCCTGTACCTCAGGATTTCCTCCAACAACTTGCCCACCAGTGAGGTCAGGCCCACCGGTCTATAGTTCCCTGGCTTGTCCTTACCACCCTTCTTAAAACGTGGCACCACGTTAGCCAACCTCCAGTCGTCCGGCACCTCACCTGTGACTATTGATGATACAAATATCTCAGCAAGGAGCCCACCAATCACTTCTCTAGCTTCCCACAGAGTTCTAGGGTGCACCTGATCCAGTCCTGGGAATTTATCCACCTTTATGCATTTGAAGACATCCAGCACTTCCTCCTCTGTAATATGGACATTTTTCAAGATGTCACCATCTATTTCCCTATAGTCTATATCTTCCATATCCTTTTTCACAGTAAATACTGATGCAAAATATTCATTTAGTATCTCCCCCATTTTCTGCGGCTCCACACAAAGGCCACCTTGCTGATCTTTGAGGGGCCCTATTCTCTCCCTAGTTACCCTTTTGTCATTAATATATTTGTAAAAATCCTTTGGATTCTCCTTAATTCTATTTGCCAATGCTATCTCATGTCCTCTTTTTGCCCTCCTGATTTCCCTCTTAAGTATACTCCTACTTCCTTTATCCCCTTCTAAGGATTCACTCGATCTCTCCTGTCTATACCTTATATATGCTTCCATCTTTTTCTTAACCAAACCCTCAATTTCTTTATTCTGGATTAATGGTGCTGGAAGAGCACAGCAGTTCAGGCAGCATCCAAGAAGCAGCGAAATCAAAGTTTCGGGCAAAAGCCCTTCATCAGGAATAAAGGCAGAGAGCCTGAAGCGTGGAGAGATAAGCTAGAAGAGGGTGGGGGTGGGGAGAAAGTAGCATAGAGTACAATAGGTGAGTGGGGGAGGGGATGAAGGTGATAGGTCAGTAAGGAGAGGGTGGAGTGGATAGGTGGAAAAGGAGATAGGCAGGTAGGAAAAGTCCAGACAAGTCATGGGGACAGTGTTGAGCTGGAAGTTTGGAACTAGGGTGAGGTGGGGGAAGGGGAAATGAGGAAACTAGTGAAGTCCACATTGATGCCCTGGGGTTGAAGTGTTCTGAGGTGGAAGACGAGGCGTTCTTCCTCCACACGTCTAATGGTGAGGGAACGGCGGTGAAGGAGATCCAGGACCTCCATGTCCTTGGCAGAGTGGGAGGGGGAGATGAAATGTTGGGCCACGGGACGGTGTGGTTGATTGGTGCGGTTGTCCCGGAGATGTTCCCTAAAGCGCTCTGCTAGGAGGTGCCCAGTCTCCTCAATGTAGAGGAGACCGCATCGGGAGCAACAGAAACAATAAATGATATTAGTGGATGTGCAGGTAAAACTTTGATGGATGTGGAAGGCTCCTTCAGGGCCTTGGATAGAGGTGAGAGAGGAGGTGTGGGCACAGGTTTTCAGTTCCTGCGGTGGCAGGGAAGGTGCCAGGATGGGAGGGTGGGTTGTAGGGGGGCGTGGACCTGACCAGGTAGTCACGGAGGGAACGGTCTTTGCAGAAGGCGGAAAGGGGTGGGGAGGGAAATATATCCCTGGTGATGGGGTCTTTTTGGAGGTGGCGGAAATGTCGGCGGATGATTTGGTTTATGCGAAGGTTGGTAGGGTGGAAGGTGAGTACCAGGGCCGTTCTGTCCTTGTTACAGTTGGAGGGGTGGGGTCTGAGGGCAGAGGTGCGGGATGTGGACGAGATGCCTTGGAGGGCATCTTTAACCATATGGGAAGTGAAATTGCGGTCTCTAAAGAAGGAGGCTATCTGGTGTGTTCTGTGGTGGAACTGGTCCTCCTGGGAGCAGATACGGTGGAGGCGGAGGACTTGGGAATATGGGATGGCATTTTTGCTGGAGGCAGGGTGGGAAGAAGTGTAATCCAGGTCGCTGTGGGAGTTGGTGGGTTTGTAAAAAATGTCGGTGTCAAGTCGGTCGTCGTTACTGGAGATGGAGAGTTCCAGGAAGGGGAGCGAGGTGTCAGAGATGGTCCAGGTAAATTTAAGGTCAGGGTGGAATGTGTTGGTGAAGTCGATGAATTGCTCAACCTCCTCGCGGGAGCACGAGGTGGCGCCAATGCAGTCATCAATGTAGCGGACGAAGAGGTGGGGAGTGGTGCCGGTGTAATTACGGAAGATCAACTGTTCTACATAGCCAACAAAGAGACAGGCATAGCTGGGGCCCATACGTGTGCCCATGGCTATCCCTTTGCTCTGGAGGAAGTGGGAGGATTCGAAGGAGAAATTGTTAAGGGTGAGGACCAGTTCGGCCAAACGAATGAGAGTATCGGTGGAAGAGTACTGTTGGGGACGTCTGGAGAGGAAAAAATGGAGAACTTGGAGGCCCTGGTCATGGCAATGGAGTGTAGAGGGATTGGATATTCATGGTGAAGATGAGGCATTGGGGGCCAGGGAAACGGAAGTCTTGGAGGAGGTGGAGGGTGTGGGTGGTGTCTCGAACGTATGTGGGGAGTTCTTGGACTAGGGGGGATAGGACAGTTTCGAGATAGGTAGAGATGAGTTCAGTGGGGCAGGAGTATGCTGGAACAATGGATCGGCCAGGGTGGTCAGGCTTGTGAATCTTGGGAAGGAGATAGAACCGGGCAGTGCAGGGTTCCCGGACTATGATGTTGGAAGCTGTGGGTGGGAGATCTCCTGAGGTGATGAGGTTCTGTATGGTCTGGGAGATGATGGTTTGGTGATGGAGGGTGGGGTCATGGTCGAGGGGGCAGTAGGAAGAGGTGTCCTCGAGTTGGCGTTTGGCTTCAGCAGTGTAGAGGTCAGTGAGCCGGACTACCACTGCGCCCCCTTTATCCGCTGGCTTGATGGTGAGGTTGGGATTGGAGCAGAGGGATTGAAGGGCTGCGCGTTGTGAAAGTGAGAGGTTGGAGTGGGGGATGGGGGTAGACAGGTTGAGGTGGTTAATGTCCCGGCGGCAGTTGGAAATGAAGAGGTCGAGGGCAGGTAATAGGCCAGCGCGGGGTTGTACCCTATGCTACTTTCGCCCCACCCTCACCCTCCTCTAGCTTATCTCTCCACGCTTCAGGCTCTCTGCCTTTATTCCTGATGAAGGGCTTTCACCCGAAACATTGATTTCGCTGCTCCTTGGATGCTGCCTGAACTGCTGTGCTCTTCCAGCACCACTAATCCAGAATCTAGTTTCCAGCATCTGCAGTCATTGTTTTTACCTCAATTTCTTTAGTCCTCCAGCATTCCCTATACCTACCAGCCTTCTCTTTCACCCTGATAGGAATATACTTTTGCTGGATTCTCATTATCTCATTTCTGAAGGCTTCCCATTTTCCAGTCATCCCTTTACCTGCAAACATCTGTCTCCAATCAGCTTTCGAAAGTTTTTGCCTCATACCATTAAAATTGGCCTTTGTCCAATTTAGGACTTCAACTTTTAGATCTGGTGTATCGTTTTCCATCGCTATTTTAAAACTAATAGAATTAAAGTCGCTGGCCCCAAAGTGCTCCCCCACTGACACCTCAGTCACCTGACCTACCATATTTCCCAAGAGTAGGTCAAGTTTGCACCTCCTCTAGTAGGTACATCCACATACTGAATTAGAAAATTGTCTTGTACACACTTAAGAAATTCCTCTCCATCTAAACCTTTAACACTATGGCAGTCCAAGTCCATGTTTAGAAAGTTAAAATCCCCTACCATAACCACCCTATTATTCTTACAGATAGCTGAGATCTCCTTCCAAATTTGTTTCTGAATTTCCCTCTGACTATTAGATGGTCTATAATACAATCCCAACAAGGTGATCATCCCTTTCTTATTTCTCAGTTCCACCCAAATATCTTCCCTGGATATATTTCCGGAAATATCCTCCCTCAGCACAGCTGTAATGTTATCCCTTATCAAAAATGCCACTCCCCCTCCTCTCTTACCTCCCTTTCGATCTTTCCTGTAGCATTTGTATCCTGGAACATTAGGCTGCCAGTCCTGCTCATCCCTGAGCCACGTTTCTGTAATTGCTATGATATCCCAGTCTCATGTTCCTAACCATGCTCTGAGTTCATCTGCCTTCCCTGTTAGGCCCCTTGCATTGAAATAAATGCAGTTTATTAGTCCTACCTTGTCCCTGACTGTTTGACTCACTTCTGCTCTCAACTGTAGCAGTCTCAGATTGATCTTTTTCCTCACTATCTCCCTGGGTCCCCTTCCCTACCCCCCACCTTACAAGTTTAAATCCTCCCGCGTAGTTCTAGCAAATCTCCCTGCCAGTATATTCGTCCCGTTCCAATTTAGGTGCAATCCGTCCTTCTTGTACAGGTCACTTCTACCCCAAAAGAGATTCCAATGATCCAAAAATGTGAATCCTTCTCCCATACACCAGCTCCTCAGCCATGCATTCATCTGCTCTATCCTCCTATTCCTACCCCGACTAGCTTGTAGCACTGGGGGTAATCCAGATATTACTACCCTTGAGGAGTTCTAAAGAGAGGTAAGTCTTAGAAATTGACAATGTTGGGAAACTAAAAATATTTTTCGTCAAATATATTTCGTAGAATAATAAATGAAATGGCTATGTCATATGCATTTTGTCTTGTTTACAATTTCTCAATATAATGATATAAAATCACTGATTTTCTTTCCAAGTTCAGATTGACAACTGTCTGCTTAAAGTTAGTGAATGTGTAGACAAGCAGGAGGCTGGAAGAACACAGCAACCCAGGCAGCATCAGGAGGTGGAGAAATCAACTTTTCAGTCCTAAAGGAAGGTTACATCTGAAACATTGACTTCTCCATCTCCTGATGCTGCCTGGGTTGCTGTGTTCTTTCAGCCCCACTGTTTGTCTACCTTGGATTCCAGCATCTGGAGTTTTTATTTGTCTCTCATAAAGTTAGCAAATGAGCTTGCAAAAGTATTCAGCACAGATCATTTTCAACAACCTTAAGGCTTCTTCTGCTACTGGGAAGTGAGTGACAATATTTTGTTTGTTAAATACATGGACTGCCATCAAAAGTTGTCAGCATGCTTTGCAACAAAAAAGCTCCAGAAACATTGCGTGCACAAAACAGTCCTCGGGCATGGTGGTTCAGTGGTTAGCAATGCTGCCTAACAGTGGCAGGGATTCGGGTACGATTCCAGCCTTGAGTGACTGGGTGGAGATTGTACATTCTCCCCGTGTCTGCATGAGTTTCTGCCATGTCTTCTGGTTTCCTCCCACAGTCCATAGATGTGCAGGCTTGGTGGATTGGACATGCTAAAATTGTTTGCAGTGTCCAGGGATGTGTAACCTTGCTAAGTCCGGTGTTATGGGGATGCAGCAGGAAGCTGAGTCTGGGTGGAACACTCTTTGGATGCAGATTTGCTAGGCTGACTGATATTCTTCCACTCTGTTATGATTCTACAAATATAAATATTTCCATTAACTTTTATGACATAATAGTATATTTTTATTTTATATATTATGTTCACAAAATATTAATGAAACGTGCACTTTCTTTTTTATTATATTCACCATTTAACTTTATTTATTTTTTTTCTGTAAGATATCAAAATTATAAGGAAATAAGTTTTGTTATGCTCTACATAAGCCCTGTTTTTGTTGCTTTTTCTCACTTTATAGACATTCTTGATGTTAATGTTGATTCACTGGGGTCAAATATCACTTCAGGGACTTGAACACAAGGTGTAATCAGGCACTTCACTGCAGTACTGAGGGAGTGTTAACCTCTCAGAGATGCCTTTGTACACATAACATGTTAACTGATTTGGAGATGTCGGTGTCGGACTGGGGTGTACAAAGTTAAAAATCACACAACACCAGGTTATAGTCCGACAGGTTTAATTGGAAGCACACTAGCTTTCGGAGCGTCGCTCCTTCATCAGGTGATTTAACCATGTTAACTGAGGCCTTGCGTATCTGCTAGTGTACGCAGAAGCTTGCATGTTCTGCTTATATTCCAGTTAGGTCTCCTGCTGTCATTGCTCAGTTGGCTGAAAGCTATGTGCACCAGATTAGTGCCAAGAGTAAGGAGTTTGATTCATATAAAAGCAAAATATAGTGCATGCTGGAAATCTGAAACAAACAGAATACTGGAGAAATTCAGCACGTCTAGCAACATCTGTGGAGAGAGAAAGTTAATGATTTGTGTCTGGTATTACTTAAGAAGAAGAGACATTCTGGATTCAAAATATTATCTCCGTTTCTCTTTTCACAAAGACATTTGACTTCCCCTTCCAGTTGGGATGGATTTGGGAGATACCTCCTTCCTGTACCTACTGTTGTGAACATGGCATTGTGGGTTGGACCTGCTTTCAGGCGAGAACTCAAGAAGCTTTTAGATTCACTCAGAATTAAAAAGCTTTTCTGTATCCACTTCATCAAACCATATTATAAATTTGAAAACCCTCTTCCTGGCCTCTTTTATCATGTCTTTGTCTGTGAAAAGAACCTCAGCCTGCTCATCTTTTTCTCACAGTTACATCTCTGGTAATATCCTTGTAACATTTTTCTCAACTTTCACCAAGATTTCGTAATTCTTCTGCATGCCAGAATTAAATAAAATATTTTGAATGTGGTGTTGACAAGGTTTTATGTCAACTTTTAGTGCTAATGTGTTTCAAATTCAGTAATTTATTCCTCCATTCTCTGGAAATGATGTTCTGGTGTTTTGATACCAATCACATGCCTTAATCCATTTGCCAAAATGAACTACTTTACGTTTTGCTGTGATAACCATTTACTTATTCTGAAGACGTTTATGCGTTTCTGAATTTGGTGCTGTCCTGATTATTAGATATATTCACAATTCATTATTCTTTGTAAATTTTGATACCATAATCTACAATTTGAGCCCGTCACTTTGGCATAATGATAAAAACTTCGCATATTTTGCCGTCAGAGACCCCTCTTCCTTATTCCTACCTGCTCCTGTAGCAGGTACAAAGCTTGCCTCACTCGGCTGGTTAAGCTTACAGAATACCGAGGCATTCTAAAACAAAGACGATGTAATCCTTCCTAAAAAAAATCAGCCGTCTCTTGGGAGTTGCGCCAACTCTGCCATAATTTTGTCTGCACAAACAACATCACCGGTAGTGTTTGGGCGGGGAACTGCAGTAGGAGGGTGGACCGCTTCAACGAGCTCTCTCTCTCGCGCGCAGCCGACGGTTGGCGCGGGCGCAAGAGCAAGGACGGTTGGTGCGGCCGCGGCCTGTCGCCGACCTCTGAACGGTGTTCGCTGGGTAGTCACGGCGCTGTCTTCGACTCTCAATGTCTCGAAGGGAGGGCAGCAAGTTTGCTAATCGCAGGCCAGGGTCAGCATTTCAACCTCGGGCAACCGAGGCGCCTGTGCCTGCTGGCTTAATTAAAACGGCCAGGAAAAGTGGACAGCTGAACCTTTCCAACAGAGAGTTGAGTGAAGGTAAGTAAGTCTGCAGCAAAATCGGCCTGTTACCCAGTCGGCTACTTCTTGTAGGGAGGGTGAACATTGTCGTCTACGATACATTTTTTTTGCCCTCACTATTGTATTTACAAGTGAGTGATGTCTATGCACACGTGTTCAAAACCCATATTTAAAACTTGTTTAAATTCAATTGTTTTATTTTTTCTTGTCGATCGAAATATGTTATTTGAGTACGTATATATTGCTTGACGGTACTCGAATGGTTAATTTGAAAAGAACAGTGTTTGTAAAAGATGGTTGAGCGTTTGTAGCAGAGGGCATCCAAATAAGCTTTCAAGTCCAGTAAAGTCTGTTAATTGCGGATCCATGGTTGCGCTCAAACACTGAGTGAGGTGATTGTAGATTCAAGTTGTTCTCAAGATACTTGAGTATGAAAATCATATTATAGATCAAATGAAGCAGCCTTCGGGTAAGATGCTAAACCATGGTTCTGTCTTCTTTGGGGTAGGGTGAAGAAAGCATGACACCCTATTTCAGAGATGTTGCAGAGTTATCCCATGTTCTGGCCAAATGTTTCTACTTCACTGATGTCACACCAAAAAACTGATTACTTGGCCATCCTAGTGAAAAGTGATTGCCATATTTTCTATAACAGTGACAAAGTGTTTCACGAATGTCATCTATTGTATCCATTGCACTTGGTGTGGTCTCCTCTACATCTGGGAAACGAGACACTTTATTGCAGATCATTTCGGAGAACATCTCTGGGACACCTGCACCAACAACCCCACCGCCCGATGGCTGAACACTTCAGCTCCCGCTCCTACTCTGCCAAGGACATGCAGGTCCTGAGCCTCCTCCACCACCAAACCATTACGACCTGACACCTGGAGGAGGAACGCCTCATATTCCACCTTGGGACCCTGCAACCACATGGATAAATGTGGATTTCAACAGCTTCTTCATCTCCCTACCCTCATCATCCCAGTCCCAGGCCTCCAACTTGGCCCCGTTCTCCAGACCCATCCATCACTGCCCTCTCTGACCTATCACCTTCTCCCTCACTGTTATCCACCTATCATTTTCCCAGCTATTTGCCCCAACCCCACCCCCTCCTTTCTATCTCTCAGCCCCGACCCACAAGCCTCATTCCTGATGCCCGAAAGATCGATTCTCCTGGTCCTCAGATGCTGCCTGACTGACTGTGCTTTTCCAGCACCACACTTTTGACTCAGATCTCCAGCATCTGCTATCCTCACTTTCTCCAAAGTATTTCATTGGCTACTGAACACTTTAGGATGTATGGAAATTGTAAAAAGATGCTAAAGAAATGCATTTTTTTGTTCCTGTAAGGGCTACTCCCATTTGGAAATGTAAAGGTGGATATATGGATTAATGCTTGTTTGCTACCAGAGGAGTGTCAGTCAGCTAATTTATGGTGCACTATGTCAAAATGTGTAAGCATCACAATGTAAATCTAAAACTTAGATAATTTCTTCATCAAACATGTCTGTAATAATACTGCAAATAAGGAGATGCTTGTCTAGTGTCTAAATTTGGAATGAAGTTTTATTTCATAAGCACTCCATCTTACTTGGATGGTGGTATAGCCCTTTTAAGGTTTTTCCCTAATTTTAAGGTTAGTTTTAAATGGTACTTATTTTTGTGATCTTTGTTAAATGCAAAGATGTGATCTAAAAATGCATTGTTTCATTTCCACCACTTGTGCAGATGCATTATTATGAAAAAACTCAATGTGTGTGAATGTTCAGATTTAAACTCTTTTGTAATTGCTATTTGTCAAATTCCCTGTATTTTAATTTAGTGCCCCAGAGCGTATGGTGGATAAATGTGGACCCCCCAGAGGAATCCCATTTTAATGTCTCCTTTACTGCAAGTGACCGATGGTGGGATCAGACAGATTTAACTAAACTTATCTTGGCATCGAACAAACTGCAGTGCTTATCGGAGGATATTCAGCTCCTACCAGCCCTCACAGTGCTTGATGTAAATATAACTCTAATAGAGCATTGAAAATAATTAAGGTGTCGATGTTAGAATTGAATGCAGTATGTACAGAATATGTGGTTATATTGTCTATTACTTAGAAAAATGGATCTTAGTGTCCTACTGTAGTACTGCACTATCCTACTAGTACTAAAGTAGATTTTTTTAAAACTTAATTTTGAGCTGCAGTTGTCTTTCTCTAATTAAACCAACATCTATTGTGAGGGGGAATGAGGAAAACATTTCCCTATTAAAGCACTTCCAGGATGATCTTTTAGAATGTGCGTTTGAATGATAAATTTAATAACCATATTCTAGATGGAATCTATGGAATTCCCTTCTCAGTAAAGCAGTTGAGGCTTCCTCAGTAAGTAATTTTTTTGAACAGTAAAGGAATTAGCAGTTATGATGAAAGGATATCATTAAGCTAGAGAAGGTTCAGAAGAGACTATCAGGGTGATGCCAAGTTAGGAAGGTTTGAGTTATAAAGAAAGGTTGGAAAGGCTGGAACCACCCATTTAAATTCCCCCTGTTATAGTTATTTGAGACGGCTCAGGGAATCCCTGATGGACACGACCTGTAGCCTTTCTTGATTTGTCCCGGAGATCGTACTCTGAGGTAGTCTGAAATGTAAAACTGTTACAGACAGTTTAGTTTAAATTATTATCTTGATACCATTGGTAAGTAAATGTTATTGTATAACAGATACTTACAAGTTAGACTTGAGCTAAGGTTCTAAAGCCTTTAGCAGGGTAGCTGTGCCAGCTCTTACCCCTAAGAGCTCTCTCTGGCTACTTCCCTTATTGCTGCAAACAAGCTGTCTTTTTTTTATTGAAAAGAAAAGATTTTTGAGATTTATTACAAAATTACAAATATAGTACAAAATAGTGTATTCCACTTTACAATATAATAACAGCACCAATATAAAATTTAAAAAACTACTAATCTATTCTACAAACTACCAAAACACAAAATAGGATATTGTACATTATTGACAATTAAAAAAAAAATAAAATAAATAAATAAGTAAAAATGTAGATACATATTCAAACTAAATTTATATCAAGTTATAACACAACTTGTATTTATTTTCTCCTGGGAGCCCCCGAACCAGCCAGAAACATCCCCATGGCTAAGCAAAGGCCCTGAACAATATGGCCAATATATCTGCGTCAATGTAGTTCAAAAGGGCTGCCATGTTCTATAAAATAATTCAGTTTTTTTGGTGCACCATATTCGTAAGGAAGTCAAGGGGGATATATTCCATGACTATCCTATGCCAATTTGAAAGTCCTGGGGTACCTTCGGATACCCAATTCACTAAGATGTTTTTTCTCGCACAAAAGGAAATTAGTGAATAATTACCTCCCGGATGCATCCAAAGAGTGGAAATTTGGGTAACCCAAAAGTAGAGACACTGGGTCCAACACAATCTCCGTACCCAAAATCTTTGCCATACGCGGTCCCAGTATCTGTGGATCTTATGGCATGTCCACAGACAATGTGTGAGGGTACCAATTTCTATTTTGCATTTAGGGCACATTGGAGATGCTCCTGCCTTGAACTTTGCAAGTCTCTCTGGTGCCATGTGAGCCCTATGAAGTATCTTCAATTGGATAGTCTGAGTTCTGTTACAGATAGAGATCTTCCTAGCGTTTTTCCCAGACATTTTCCCACATCTCTAAGGAGATTTTCATCCCCACTTCTTAACTCCAAGTCTTATATAATCGTTTCATGTCCTTCGATGCGTAGTAAGTGGTAGAGAGTACTGACAGAGGGCGAACCCATCAGTCGAAGCACTCTCCTTTCCATATCTGATTTATAAGGATTAATTATCAATGTGGTCTTGTATGAATTCTTGTATTTGAAACTATCGAAAAAGGTCCTTGCTAGGCAGCCCAAATTTCTGACGCAGCTGTTCGAAGGACATCATGACTTCCCCATCGAACAGACCTCCCAGACACGAGATACCTGTGGACTCCAGATTATGAACACGGCATCAGTCAGCCCTGGCTGAATCCCAACATTCCCACTATAGGGGTATAAGAGGAGGTTTTTTGTAGGTTACCCTTATCCTGTCACATTATCCTCCAAGCTTTGATTGTAAAAAACCTATTGTATTAAATACCATGATTCGTAATAACACTCATCTTGTCCATAAATAGTAGATTGATGAGGGGACATTTTGCTTGGGAGGTCTCAATATCTAAACAGATTGGGTCTCTTGTGACCCACAATCAATCAGCTACGTAAGATAACAGAGAGCTCAATTGGTACCTCCTTAAATCCGGAAAATCCAGCCCACCCCTTCCTTGTGGAAGCTGCAGCTTTTCTAATTTAATAAGGGGCCGTCTATGATTCCAAATGAAAGAGCTGAGCCAACCATAGAGCTTACGAAGGGCATGTCTCAGCAGCACCAAGGGGAGCATTCTCATAGGGTATAAAAGATGAGGTAGGATATTCATCTTAACCAAGGCTATTCTACCTAGCCAGGATATCGGGAAATCTTCCCAGTGTTGAAGGTCCTTTCTAATTTTCTCTAATAAGTGTGTATAGTTGGCTTTATACAGCTGACCAAATGTCAGAGTAATAAAAATACCTAAGTAAAGAAAACCTCCCAGTGATCACCAAAAGGGGAAACGGGATCCATTTGGAAAATTGGAAATGCGGGTAAGACCTCCCAGCAGCATAGCCTCCGATTTCATAAAATTGATTTTGTAACCTGAGACCAAAACAAATAAGTAAACCACTTGAATTAAGCAGGGCACAGATGTCAGTGGATCATTTAAGAAAAGGAGGATGACATCCGCATAGAGAGTGATATTGTGCTTACCCGATCCAACCTCCGGAGACGTTATGTTAGGGTCAGTTCGTATAGCTTGCACCAGCAGCTCAATCACTAGCTTAAATAATAATGATGAGAGAAGGCATCCCTGATGACAACCTCTGCCAACGTTAAAGCTATCCGAACTTACACCGTTGGTAATCACCGCTGTTTTGGGATCCTTATATAATACTGTAACCCATTTAGTAAAGACCTCTCCAACACCAAACCATTCCAGCATATAAAAGAGATATGGCCATTCTATCTGATCGAATGCCTTCTCTGCATCAAGGGAGACAACAAATCCCGGTATTGCTCCCTGCTGGCAGGCTGGTACCATATTTAAGACTCATCTAACGTTATTAGTTGACGTGCGACCCTTTATAAACCCCATCTGATCCTTTTTTATAATGAATGGTAAAATCCTCTCCAGTCTTAATGCCAACATTTTTGAGAGAATTTTAAAATCCACATTCAACAAGGATATGGCTCTGTACAAAGAGCAGTCATCTGGGGTCTTTCCTTTCTTATGAATGAGGGAAATATTTGTTTCTCTCAGAGAAGACAGGAGGCAACCTTGACTGTGTGAATAATTATACATATTTATAAGTGGCCCGACCAATTCCCCTATAAATTCTTTATAGAACTCAGCCTGGAATCCGTCTGGTATGGGCGCTTTGTCGCTCTGGAGCTGCCTCACCACCTCCTGTACTTCTTGGGTTGCCGGGGGGCATTCAAGAACAAAACCTGCTCCGAGGTTAGGCCCGGGAGGGCCAGATTTTTTTAAAAAAAGACTCCATCTTCCTTGTTCTATCCTCACAGTCTTGCGACTTATACAATTAGAAATAGAACTTTCTAAAGGCTGCATTGATCTTTTTACGATCACAAGCCAGGGTTCCAGCACACTCTCTAATAGACGTAATGGATCGAGGAGCCTTTTGCTTTCTGGTAAAGTATGCTAAGTACCTGCCAGGCTTGTCGCCGTATTCAAATAATCTCTGCTTCGCAAATAATATCTCCCTCTTTGCTGTTTGAGTAGCCTGAGTGTGCTCTTAAAGGAAGAGCTGGTACTCTATTCTCCTGGGTTTTAGAAACTAATCTGACTTATAGGTATCATTGTTATGTTGTAACAGTGTTGTTATTTGGGTGACTAAAATTAAATAAACTGTCTATAAGAGATTTTTATTCCAGACTACGAAAGAGTATGATCTCTGGATGAACCAAGAGAAGCTTACAGGTCTGAGTCCAAAAGGGATTCCCTGAACCATCTCAAATCTGAGCTTTACCACTCCCACATACCCACCCCCAGTCCTGAAGAAGGTTTACACCTGAAACATTGACCTCTGCACCTCCTGATGCTGCCTGGATTTCAGCCTCCTGCCTGTCTACTTTGGATTCCAGCAAGTGCAGTTTTTTTTGTCTCTAACTTTTTTCACTGAAGCCTTGGAGTTTGAGTTGACCATGCTGAGGTTTATAAAACCATGAGGGATATATATATAGGGTTAATGGGAGGTGTCTTTTCCCAAGGATGGTGGATTTCAAGACTAGGGAACATATTTTTAAGGTGAAAGGAGAGATTTTTAAGAAGGCATGAGGGGACAATTTTTTTACAGAGAGTGGTTCATATGTGTAATGAACTTCCTGAGCAAGTGGTGGATGCAGTCACAGTTACAATATTTAAAACTCACTTGGATGAGTACATGAACGGAAAGATTTGGAGGGAAATGAGTCAGCAGCAGGCAGGTGGGACTAGTTTAGTTTGGGATTATGTTCAGTGTGGACTGATTGGACAGAAGGGTCTGTTTCTGTGTGTCTGACACTGGCTGTAAGTCCTGAAGAAAATTATAGTGGATTATTGGGATGGAAACTGAATAAAATTAAAATAAGTAAAGTATTAATACTGAGGAAATTAATGGAACGGAAATGGACCTGACGGTTTCCATCTGAGGTGATTAAGATATTGGACAGAAGAATGATTGTGGATGTTGTTTATAATGGGCATCCAGAAGGCATTTGATAAAGTCCACATAAGGTAGAAACCCAAGGAAGAGAAGGCAAATTACTGACACAATTTCGAAATTAGTTGAGTGGAAGTCAGCAGGAACTAAGGACAATGAGTAGATATTCAAATTGGCAGGATGTGACTGGTATCCCAAAGGATTTGTGTTGGGGCCTCAATGGTTTGTATTATTTATTAAAAACTTGGGTGATGGCATACAATATCATATATCCAAATATACAGATGACATAAATTTAGGTGGCATTATAGATAGTGTAGGTCATAGCAAAAAATTACGAAGGAATATTGATAGAGTAGGTGAGTAGGCAAATCTATGACAGATGAATTTCAAAGTAAACAAGTATGAGGTTATCCATTTTGGATTTAAAAAGGATAGAACAGAATACTCTCTAGATGTCTGAAGTTAAATACAGTGAATGTCCAAAAAGACTTGTGGGTTTAGGTGCATAGTCTTTTAAAATACCATGATTAGGTGCAGAAAATAATCAAGAATGCTGGTCTTTAGAGAACTGGAGTATATGGATGCAGAAGTTAAGCTGCAGCTATGCAAATCCTGGTTAGACCTCACTTGGAGTACTGTGAGCAGATCTGAGCACTACACCTTAGAAAGGATATATTGGCCTTGGAGGGAGTACAATGCAGGTTTACAAGAATGATACCTGGAGTTCAGGTGTTAAGTTAGGAGGATAGACTTTACAAATTAGACCTGTTTTCTCTAGAATTTAGAAGGTTTAGGGTTGAAGTGATTTGAAGTCTTCAAGATAAGAACAGGAAAGGACAAAGTAGATAAAGATAGACTTTTTCCACTGGTGTGGCTTCCAGAATTAGGGAACATAGTCTGAGAATTAGGGCCAGACCGTTCGGAGAGATGTTAGGAAGCATTTCTACACACAGTGGTAGCTGTTTGGAACAGTCTTCAACAAATGGATGCAGATACCATTGTTAAATTTATCTATCTCAGATTAAAATTTTGTTAAGCAAAGGTATTAAGGGATGTGGGCCAAAGGCAGGTATGTGGAGTTCGGCCACTGATCAGCTATGACCTTATTGAATGGTGGAACAGGCTTGACAGGTTGAATGGCCTACTCCTGTTCCTATATTCCTAACTGGAGACAAACCAATCAATTATGAATGTAACTTTACTTTAAAACTAGTCTGAAAGAATTTAATACAGAAAAATATAATCAAGTTTAAAAACAAAAGCATCAACTCAGTTTCAGAATTCGTAACAATTTAACTGTTTCCAAAAGACATTTACATAAGAAAACACTTGTAGCTAAGTAGTTGTTTTTGCCTGCAACTAGGAATTGAAGGTACCAGTTTTAAATTTAAAGTATGAAATCTTGTACTTTCGGGACAGCTGTACTACTTTGGCAGTGAGGATGGTTTGGGATAAGAAACTTTTTTATTGCTTCCAAGATGGGGGAAATAACATATAATAAAATATGTATCGTCAAAAACTTGATTTTTCAGAGATTTCTATTCAAGGAAACCATTGAAATCACGGTGAATGTTTCTACCATACAACAAGTTCAGTAAAAGACTCACTAGAAACCTTGTTTTTTTTCCATTAGAATGAAAAGGGAATTGATTTTTGACTATTTCTTTTTTAAATGTCAATTCTTTTAAGCTGGATTCCAGTAGGATGTTTGCATTTATCACTTTATTGATGACTAATTCACACATCAAGGAAAAATGTTCCTCAATCAGACAACTTAAAATGCATGTTTACTTAAGGAAAAAAGTACATCATAAATGCATTGAATGGAATAATATGCTGTATAACAGATTTTTATCAATAGGTCATATTATTGACTTGGAACAAATGATTTCAGGTCCATGATAACCTCCTGAGTTCCCTACCTTGTGCAATTGGACAGCTGTCAAAACTGCAGAAGCTCAATATTAGGTACTGTAAGTGTGAATTCATTTAATTGTTTTTGAAATGTTGTAATTTATCTATTATAAAATAACCAAATAGAATTCCATGCAAGTTAGAACTGCAGCAGTCAAACGTAGAAGACCTTTTGAGATCTGGAGGTGAGGTGGACATGGTAAAATGTTTCCTTTACTGAGTCAGTCCAAAACTAATGGCCACTGTTTTAAAATTGAGTTGCCCTTTCAGGACAGGCATCCAAAAAGAATGGCTTTCAGGACAAGGAAATAATTTTTTCTGAGGGTGTGCAACTTTAGGCCTTGCTACTTCAGAAGACAGTGGAGGTACGGTGAGTAGATATTCCTATGACAGAGATACTTTTGTTTAAAGAAAATCAAAGGTTGTAGGGAGTAGATAGAACTGTGGAATTAAAAACAGATCAACCAGTTCAGCCAGGATCTTGTTTAATGGCAAAGGACTCACTTTCATCCCCCTCTGCCCATGCATCAATGAATTTAATACATGCCGGGACGTCGAATACTTCTTCCTTCGCCTCCGAGCTTACTTTTACAATCAGGACTCTCACCCCCCTTCCGAGGACCCCTTCGCCCGCCTCCAACAGACACCATCCACCTGGACACCCCTTGCTGGCCTCAACCTCTTCATTTCCAACTGCCAATGGGACGTTAACCGCTTCAACCTGTCTACCCCCTTTCCCCAATCCAACCTCTCACCCTCACAACATGCTGCCCTCTGCTCCAATCCCGACCTCACCATCAAGTCAGCAGATAAAGGGGGTGCAGTGGTAATCTGGTGCACTGACCTCTACATCACTGAAGCCAGACGCCAACTCGAGGACACCTCCTACCACCCCCTTGACCATGACCCCACCCACCCCATCACCAAACCATCATCTTCCAGACCATACAGAACCTCAGGAGATCTCCCACCCACAGCTTCTAACCTCATCGTCCGGGAAACCCGCACTGCCCGGTTCTACCTCCTTCCCAAGATCCACAAGCCTGACTACCCTGGCCGACCCATTGTCTAAGCATGCTCCTGCCCCATTGAACTCATCTCTACCTACCTCGACACTGTCCTATCTTCCCTAGTCTAGGAACTCCCCACATACGTTCGAGACACCACCCATGCCCTCCACCTCCTCCAAGACTTCCATTTCCCTGGCCCCCAACGCCGCCTCTTCACCATGGATATCCAATCCCTCTACACCTACATCCGCCATGACCAAGGCCTCCAAGCTCTCCATTTCTTCCTCTCCCGACCTCCCCAACAGTACCCTTCCACCGACACTCTCATTCGTTTGGCCGAACTGGTTCTCACCCTCAACAATTTCTCCCACTTCCTCCAGACCAAAGGGGTAGCCATGGACACCTGTATGGGGCCCAGCTATGCCTGTCTCTTTGTTGGCTACATAGAACAGTCCATCTTCCGTAGTTACACAGGCACCACTCCCCACCTCTTCCTTTGCTACATCGATGACTGCATTGGCGCCACCTCATGCTCCCGTGAGGAGGTTGAGCAATTCATCAACTTTACCAACATATTTCACCCTGACCTTAAATTTACCTGGACCATCTCTGACACCTCCCTCCCCTTCCTGGACCTCTCCATCTCCATTAATGACGACCGACTTGACACCGACATTTTTTACAAACCCACTGACTCCCACAGCTACCTGGATTACACCTCTTCCCACCCTGCCTCCTGCAAAAATGCCATCCCGTATTCCCAATTCCTCTGCCTCCGCCGTATCTGCTCCCAGGAGGACCAGTTCCACCATAGAACACACTAGATGGCTTCCTTTAGAGACCACAATTTTGCTTCCCACGTGGTTAAAGACGCCCTCCAACGCATCTCGTCCACATCCCGCCCTCAGACCCCACCCCTCCAACTGTAACAAGGACAGAACCCCCCTGGTACTCACCTTCCATCCTACCAACCTTCGCATAAACCAAATCATTTCCGCCACCTCCTAACGAACCCCATCACCAGGGATATGTTTCCCTCCCCACCCCTTTCCACCTTCCGCAAAGACCGTTCCCTCCGTGACTACCTGGTGAGGTCCATGCCCCCCAACAACGCACCGTCCTGTCCTGGCATCTTCCCCTGCCACTGCAGGAATTGCAAAACCTGTGCCCACACCTCCTCCCTCACCTCCATCCAAGTCTCCAAAGGAGCCTTCCACATCCATCAAAGTTTTACCTGCACATCCACCAATATCATTTATTGTATCCGTTGCTCCCGATGCAGTCTCCTCTACATTGGGGAGACTGGGCGCCTCCTAGCAGAGCGCTTTCGGGAACATCTCCAGGACACCCACACCAATGAACCAGACCGCCCTGTGGCCCAACATTTCAATTTCCCCCTCCCACTCAACCGAGGACACGGATGTCCTGGGCCTCCTTCGCCGTTCCCTCACCACCTGACGCCTGGAGAAAGGACGCTTCATCTCCTGCCTCAGAACCCATCAACCCCAGGGCATCAATTGGACTTTACCAGTTTCCTAATTTTCTCCTTCCCCCACCTCACCCCAGTTCCAAACTTTGAGCTCAGCACTGTCCCCACGACTTGTTCTACCTGCCTATCTTCCTTTCCACCTATTCACTCCACCCTCCTCTCAGATCTATCACCTTCATTCCACCCCCATTCAGCCATTGTACTCTTTTCAAACTTCCCTCACCCTCCTCCTTGAGCTATCACTATGATCTCCACCCCCACTCACCTATTGTAATGTATGCTACTTTCTCCCCACCCCAACCCTCCTCTCATTTATCTCTCCACCCTTCAGGCACTCTGCCTGTATTCCTGATGAAGGGCTTTTGCCCGAAACGTCGATATTCCTGCTCCTCGGATGCTGCCTGAACTACTGTGCTTTTCCAGTACCACTCTAATCTAGAATCGTGTTTAATGGCAGACAGACACAAGGGTCAGTTGGTCTACTTATACTCTAATTTCGGATGTCCATCTATCCATTGGCTCCAATAAACTTACCCCATCATTGTTGCATCTGATTTATCTACTTTCTCATTATCTGCCACTGGAAATACAATTAGAATTAACTTTATTGCCACATGGACGCATGTGAGTACAGTCGGTTCTGATATAACATGACAGTTGTGTTCTTGTGTGATGTCACGTAAGAAAATTGGGCAATAGCTGTGCCATTTAAAGTAACGGGGCTGGAATTGTGTTATAGCCAATACATGCAAGGAAAGTTTGTTTTCTACAAATAACGGTCTAAATTCTTCAAGCGCATTAAAACCAATTTGCGCTGAAGAAACACATGTTAAAGTAGATCCGACTGTACAGTGATAAGTTTACAAGTTGCCATTTACGATGTCATCTTGGGTACACATGTACCTAGGTACATATTCTTAGAAAAAAATTAGAAAAACAAGGAAATAAAAAGTTCATAATAATCTATGTCTAAGACACATTTACATTATCCACATCTGTGACATTTCCCATCTAATGTAGGTTGCAGGTTTATTCCCTTCTGGATAAGAATGTTTCACCATACTTCTCAATTTTTAAAATGTGTAGTCTGCTATTTAAAATAGTAAATATAATAATTTACTTCGATCAGTTTAGTCATATTTTGTTAGTAATTTTTTAAACTTTAGGTTGCCTGTTATATATTTTTAAAAAATAAAATTCAAATTCACTAATTTTCTCATTTTAAAGTTTTAGCAGCTGGGATTGTCTTTGTAGTTTATTTCTGTGTCTTTTGGCAATAATGACCAGGACTTCAATGTGTGTAATGACAGCAAACTGCTTGTGTTTCTCATACCTGCAGTCATTACATCTGTGAAGCCTTTCTGGGATCTGCACTCATGCAGAAGTTCAGAAGATGCTGTTATTGATGCCCTGCTCTTCTATTGTATGGTTGTTTTTTGAAGTCTCTCGTTAAAATCTTAATTAATATAAACTTCCATTTTCAACTTCTAGTCTTGCTGTAAGAAAACTTCAAAATCAGTTTTCCCTTGTTGATGGAGTACACTTTTTTTAACCTGTGAATTAAGTTCTAATTAGAGTTGAACAATCTGTCTGGCCCTGATGAACTTTGTGGAATGGCAAAATGCTCCATTTTGATGAATAAATAGTGAGTAAAATAAGAAATAAAGTAAATATGGCACCATTGAGATAAATGAAGTTGTAGTGGAATTTTAAAGTTTACAATGAAGTAAGCAAGATGGTGAAAAATCAAAACAAAGGAATCTTGAAAGAATTCCAGATTCATATTAATGTTGGTGCTGATGTTGCAAAGAAGGATTCAGCTTCACTTCAGACTTTCAGTTAATCTTTTAGTGAATTAATATAAATAAATTACTGCTTAAAGTCACACTGACTCTGGACTCCATGTCATCTCATCATTAGGTCAGATAGGGGCAAGGAAACTTCCTGTTGAATTTCTCCAACATTTTGTTTTTAGTACAGTACCAGACATACCTGAAAATGAGATGTCAAACTGCTGAAGCAACAATACAAGATTTCTTGCATGTCAAACAAATGGTAGCAAGTAATGATAGTTAAATGATTCCATAACCAATAGATCAGATCTAAGCACTGCAGACCTGTCACATCCAGTTGTGAATTGCTTAATTGTTCATTGTGATTCACAAATGCAAAACATGATGCTGAAGCATTTAGAACGACCTTTAATCAGTAGTGCTGAGAGGTTGATACATTTTGGACTTTTCCAGAGATTATCAGCATCACAGATGCTAAACTTGAGCCAATTTGATATATTCCATGTGATGATCAAGAAGTGACTGAAAGCCCTGGATTCTGTAAAGGCTATGCGGACTGATGACATTCTGGCAATAGTACCGCAGACTTGTGCTCCAGAACTTGTTGCACCACAAGCCAACTACTCCAGTTAAGTGATTGAATTCATCACCAACAATGCTACCAACAACACAGCACTGGCTTAGTCAAATGCTCACGGATGCTCAGCTTGAGTTTTGTCATGGTTACTCAGCACCTGATCTCATTACAACCTTGTTTCAAACATTGACAGTACCAAAGATGAAGTGAGAGTTACTGCTCTTGCTCTTGACATTAAGATCACATTTGACTGAGTGGCATCAGGAAGCCCTAACAAAACTAGTTTCAATGGAAATTTGGAGGATACCTACCTGCCAGAATGGAAGATGGTTGTGGAAATAATGGAGGTCAATCATCTCAGCTCCAAAACATTTTCAGAGGGTCCCTCAAAATAACATCATGGGGCCCACCATCTATTGATGGTTCATAATTACTTTCCCTCCATCATGTGGTCAGAAGCGGGTATGTTGTTGATGACTGTACAATGTCTAGCATCAAGGATCTTTGGACAATACCTTCTAAACCCACAGGATAAGCGCAGCAGATACATGGGAACACCACCCCCTTCAAATGAATGTTCCCCTCCAAGTAATTGATGATACTGACATGGAAATATTTGCTGTTTTTTTTCCATTATTGACTGGTTTAAACTCCTGAATTTGACAATTTTCTTGTAAGTAAGCTGTATATTGCATTTCATAGAATCCCCACAGTGTGGGAGCAGGTCATTTGTCCAATCAAGATCACACCACTCTACAAAGAATAGCACCTCTCTCTCCATCTCCTCCCTCTTCACCCCCTCCCCTCCTCTCCTTTCCTCACCCCCCCGCCCTCCTCTCTCTCTCTCTCTCTCTCTCTCTCTTTTCCTCACCCCCCCGCCCTTCTCTCTCTCTCTCTCTCTCTCTCTTTCTTCCCCCCCCAACTTTCATTGCTGACTATAAATGTGAGCCCTGACACTTCCTATGATTACATGACTAGTCCTGCACTCGGGAATCCAGAAACTGGGCAGCACCTTATACAGCAATAGTACAAGCTAATTCGCATTGCTTACTAAATTGCTGTTAAGGACTGACCAAAACTTGATTTCACTGCAACCAAGCATGATGCTAAATTTAGTCAAGTTCACTGTAGTTGACAATGTCCTTGAAAGAGCATTATATGTTTTTTTAATTTAATGTTTAATCCTGCTTTTGGTTATTTATCCCTATATTAATTACTTTGCTATGATATGTACTGGTGCAAAACATTTAAGTCATTTCCTTAAATAATTTTCAATCTAGTTCACATTTTTCACCAATGCCATCAAAGATTTGGCAGATAATTACTCTAAACAAATTGTTGACAAACAGGTTTGTCTTTAAATATTTTCACGTGATCCAAATATTTGTTGAGTATAAGTGATTTGCTAATTTAGTGATTCCAAACAGTAGGGACAGACTATTCACTTCTCATTTTGCAATGTGTTAAGAACTACAGAAGGACATCAAATTTTATTGAATTGACTGGTTAGTGGCCAGAGGTTGTGCTCATTGCCTAATTAAGGTTAACAAGTGAGTCTTTGGAGCTGGAATACTAATAAGAAGCACCCTCTCAGCATTTGTAAACACTTAAAATGGAAAAAAAAGGTCAAGTTGCTGAGCCTTCATTTTGATGGAAGAGCCACTATATTAGTCTATGGACATCTGGAGGTGTGGGGAAAGTTCAGTTGGCTTCTGGTCAATAGCTTGAATTGGTCTTAACTTCATTGTGAGCGCAACAGCAAATTAAGTCTTCTCAATGGCTGATGACGGATGGTGCTGGGAAACTCACTCTATCAGATGCCGTGCCAAATTACAGGCTTATGTGTCTCATTTCTTGCCCTATTGGCCTCATAATCCTCCTCTTGGCATGAGATCTATCCATCTAATTAAACAATCAAAATTTATGACTATTTGCAGTACAATTACTGGCTTTGCTTGCTGGAATTTTGCTTACCAGGAGGTTTGACTTTGACTATTATCATTACTGCTGTTGTGGATGTAGTCTTTTTAAAAAAAAACATTTTCAGCCTTTCAGAGCTCAATCAATCAATTCTATGAGGAAACAAAATTCAACTTTCTGATTTCCGATTTTGATTTAAAATGTGCAAATTCAGAAACAATGCAAATTCACAATCCTTCTTGACTTAGTAAAATCCACATGTGATTCTGAATTCAAAGCTCAAGTCCTGTTGATGACAAAAATTGAGTATTATGTAAATGTTTTAATTTGCACCAGTTAGCATCGGTTATTGTATTGATCAGTTTATGAAGGATTCCTTTAATGTCTAATCAAACTGTTAAGTGTCAACTTGATATATTAACAGGAGTTAAATTAATTCTGCTCATAAAACGGCTAGGAGGTATAATTGTCTTGTATGATTATGTTTTGAGTTTAGGGGCTTCCGCTTTGTAGATATCTAACTACCCCTTTATCATCAAACAGCTGAGGAAGTTGGTACAGCTATCAATTTACATTTGCTGATCCTGTCTCTAGAACCCTTTTGAAGTCTAGTGTCACTTGTGGACTAACAAAAGCAGTAATTTTATGTGACAAAATATGTTTATTAGCTAGCTGACTAGTATATTTGTAGGCTGGGTAAACATTTTTAAAGTCTCTTCATTTGGCATGGTGCAAACATAGCCTTCCTGCCCTCCAAACCTGCCATCACTGTCTCCTGCCTTGCTTCCCTCTTTGATTCCTTTTATCGCTCACTTTCAACATCCTGCTTGCCTTCCCACTAGCTGAAAATGTGTTGCTGGAAAAGCGCAGCAGGTCAGGCAGCATCTAAGGAACAGGAGATTCGACGTTTCAGGCATAAGCCTTTCTTCAGGAATGGCCATTGCTTCCCACTAGCTGTCCAGTCTGCCCTGCCGCACTCTCCTCCATCCACACTCGCCTCCATCTTTCTTCTAGGCCCAGCCCTCGCATCTGTCCCCACCTTGTCAACTTCAACGAGCACGATACCAACAAATCACAGTTAACCTAAGTGCCAACCAAATTGTTTGTACCACTTTTAAGGGTTCAAGTGACACTTGTAAAATAATTTAATGTAAAAATTTTGTGATCATAATAGGCATTGGTCCATTTTAGCTTCTGCAGCTGTACATGGCCCTGGTGAGATTGCAACTGGAGTATTGTGTGCAGTTTTTTTCTCCAAATTTGAGGAAGGGCATTCTGGCAATTGAGGGAGTGCAATGTAGGTTCACAAGATCAATTCCCAGAATGGCGGGACTATCATATGTTGAAAGATTGGAGCGACTGGGCTTGTGTACACTTGAGTTTAGAAGGATGAGAGGGGATCAGATTGAGACATATAAGATTATTAAAGAATTGGATACTCTGGAGGCAGGAAGCATTTTTCCGCTGATGGGTGAGTCCAGAACCAGAGGACACCGGTTAAAAATAAGGGTTAGGCCAACTAGAACAGAGGTAAAAACGAGGTAAAGTTGAGGAGAAACTCCTTCACCCAGAGAGTAGTGGATATATGGAATGCTCTGCCCCAAAAGACAGTGGAGGCCAAGTTTCTGGATACTGTCAAGAAAGAGATAGATAGAGCTCTTAAAGATAGTGGAATCAAGGGTTATCGCGATAAGGCTGGAACAGGATACTGATTGTGGATGATTAGCCATGATCATAATGAATGGTGGTGCTGGCTTGAAGGGCCAAATGGCCTACTGCTGCACCTATTGTCTATTGAAATATGTTCATAGTATTTGTGTGTGGATTGCATTGTATAAAATGTTGACTGCTAAAATGTCAGAATTAGCATGCCATCATCATACCTTTACAATTACATTTGTGAGGAAGTCATAAAATGTAAATCTGTATTTGAAAAATGTAAACATGTGGATAGAAACACCTTTTTCTCTGCTTTTCAATTCATAGCCACAATAAACTAAAGGAGTTGCCGGATGAGCTGTGGGATTTAACGAGTTTGAAAAGTTTGTATCTTCATCACAATGAATTGGAATGGATTCAAGAGGGCATTGGTAAACTTATTCATTTGGAAGAGCTGGTATGTTGGTGAAATTATGAAGAGATTCTAAGTATGTCCCTCCTATGATTAAAACAGAAAAATATTGAAAATAGATTGTATCAAAGGAGAACACAGATGAGGTGACATTTCAACCTAAATCACAGGATTCACCAGTTGTATATAAATGCCATTGATGAAGTTGGTCATAGTTGTCAAATTGGATCCAAGTCAGTCAGTGAGACAGAAACTAAAACACCTTTCTTTGTGTATAGAGTTAATGTTTTTTTATTCAGCCTCTTCAAAGATGTTATTACATACTTTTTGTGGCAGGTGGGAATTGAACTCAGGATTCCTGCCTCAGAGGTAGAGGCACTACCACTGCACCACTTAGGCTTAAGTATAGAGTTCATTAGCTACTCCGTCTTAGATATTTTCCAAGCAGCCTGCTCAGAGGTATTACTACATGACTCGGGAGGAAGTGAGAGTTGAACCCATGTTTTCTGCTTAAGGGGTATGGACACTACCACTGTGCCACAAGAGCCCTCCAGCTACTCCTCTTACCATTCCTTTTGCATACCAGTCCACCTATTACCTTATACAGAGGAACCTCAATTATCTAAATACCAATTATCTGAAAATCAGATTATCCAAAGGAGATCTCATGGTCCCCATAGAGTGATCGCTTCTTTTGTTGACAGTGATTAAACAGGCACAGTCTCCAAATGCCTGATCTCCCACCCTCTCTCTCTTCCCCCCCCCCCACCACCCTCAAGTCTTTTCCTGGAGTTCTACAGAGGGGTGTGTCCAAACCCCCCTCCACACGTCCCCAGATAATTTGTACAGGGCAGAGGTGTGTGTGCGCGCTATTTGGAGACTTACCCCACAAAGGGCAGCAGAGGGGGCACTGCTGGACGGGGAGGGGGACGCAGAGGCAGTGCTGGACGGGGATGGGGGCGCAGAGGGGGTGGGGCAGTGCTGGATGGAGATGAGGGCGCAGAGGGGGCAGGGGTTGGGGAGTGGGGGGGTTTGGTGTCAGCTAGGGTTGTGGGGGGGGGGAGGGTCCTCATGCTTTGTGCTGTTGCAGTCTCCTGAACGGGGAGCAGATTTTAAAAACTCCCAGTCCCAGAGGAAAGGCATTTAATTGATTAACCGAATAATCAATTATTGAATGAAATAGTGCCTGCCCATCTCATTCGAATAATCGAGGTTCACCTTGTACCTGTATTTTTAATTAACCCTAATTATCTACTTAATTGTTTGCTAGATTAACAGTAGTTAACTAGATTATTCAAAATGATGAGTGTTGAATCAGGAGTTGTGAATTGTATTCTCCTGGGCTATAGTTGTCACTTTTTGAGGTAGTGCAGTTTATTTATTGTTGAGTAAGTGTAGGCTGTGATCAGAATTTTATTGTTTCATGGAGAAATTTTAGAGGCTGAATATATTTGTTAGATTAAGACTGCAGGTTTGAAATATATGCCACATCTTAAGGTATTATATTATACATTGCAATGGAGTGCAACTCTGTTTGTCCCTTCAGTCACTCTTTCTTCTCCCCATTCTGTTTTCCTCCTCTTTCACATCCTCTCCTGGACCTTAATTTCCTATAATCTTTTGCTTACAAGGTAGTTCTCCAATAATGCGGTAGCTGCATTCCCATGCGACATGTGTTATAGAAAATCACGCAGTAGAAATAAAAGGGCCTATGGGAAAAACAGGGTCGGGGCGAACCACCAAAAATATCTGTCAAAATCAGTAGATTCATAGAGATGTATAGCACGGAAACAGATCCTTCGGAACATCTCATCCATGCCAATCAGATATCCCAACCTAATCTAGTCTCACCTTCCAGCACCTGGCCCATATCCCTCCAAACCCTGTCTATTCATATACCCATCCAGATGCCTTTTAAATGTTGCAATTGTACTAGCCTCCATCACTTCCTCTGGCAGCTCATTCCATACTTGTACCACCCTCTGGGAGAAAAAGTTGCCTCTTAGGTTTCTTTCATACCTTTCTCCTCTCACCCTAAACTTATGGCCTCTAGTTCTGGATTTCCCCACCACAGGGAAGAGACTTTGTCTATTTATCCTATCCATGTCCCTTATGATTTTATAAACCTCTATAAGGTCACTCCTCAGCCTCCGATGCTCCAGGGAAAAACAGCCCCAGGCTATTCAATCTCTCCCTATAGCTCAAATTCTCCAACCCTAGCAACATCCTTGTAAATCATTTCTAAACCCTTTCAAGTTTCACAACAGCTTTCCGATCTCTGAAGTTTAGAAGAAAAAGAGGTGACCTTCATAATATGTAGGAGCAGAAGTAGGCCATTCAGTCCTCCGAGCCTACACTGAGACTGAATGAGACCATGCCCGACCTGATCATCCCCCAGTCCACCCCCAGGTGAGATGGGTTATCTCGGTGACATGCTAAAGATGGTCAGGTGATAAAGAACGTAGCCACCCCTCAAGATAGTTGGAGCAATGTGATCAGTGCAGGGGGCTTTGGTAATGTTGCATTCAGCCATGCCTAAGAAGTGTCAATCACCTGCCACACAAATCGGTTAACAATCTTGCGACCGGTTCAGACCAGGAATTTTCTCTGCACTGTTTTGGGGATGAAGAATGGGGCCACAAAAGTGGAAATTCAGCCATAGTCTTGGGAACAGCAGGGCAGCCAAGCTGGAGCCAGTCCAAGAGAATTATTAAAGGAGGACTTCTTGGGCAATCAACAATTAGTAAAGGGAACAAGGGTATTAGCTGCTCCCTGGAAGCAGCCATAATCATGGTGATGATTACAGAGTTCTATTGGAGATGGGAGGGAGCAGTGGGGTCAAGGAGGTCAGTGAAGAACTGAGGGTGAAGGATGGTGCCAAGGTAAGGTGTACTTAAACTCCAATTCTGTTACTTCCTTTCGATCCTCAGGATAGGTCAAAGTGATATTAAGCAAATGAAGTATTTCTAAAGTATTGTAATGTCGAAAACAAGCTAAATATTATTTCAATGGAAAAAGACTACAGAAAGCTGCACAGAGCAGAAAGCTTTGGAAGTCTTCATTCATAAATCCGAAAAAGCCATCAAGTTCCAGCAAGTCATTGGGAAGGCAAATGGAATATTGGCATTTATGTCAAAGCGAATGGAGTATAAAATTAGGGAGATTTTGCTAAAACTATACAAGGCATTCACAACAGCTAGAAAGCAGTCAACAGTAGTTAGCCTAATACAAGCAATAGCACAGTCAAAGTAAATTTTTAAATCCTATTTCAATGAAGTTATACAGTAAAGGTAATACATTAAGGGATTTCTGAAATAAGAAGAACATAGAACGTAAAATATAGAACAGTACAGTACAGATCCATCAGCCCTCAATATTGTGCCGTCCTTTTATCCTACTCTAAGATCAAACTAACCTATACACACTACATTTTATTGTCATCCATGTGCCTACCCAAGAATCGCCTAAATGTCCCTAATGTATCTAACTCTACTACCACCACTGGCAGTGCATTCCACATATCCACCAATCTCTGTGTAAACAACTGACCTCTGACATCTTCCCAAATCATTCACCTTAAAATTGTGCCACCTTGGGAAATCTGTTTCTGACTATTCATTCTATCTATGCCTCTTGTCGTCATGTACACCTCTATCAAGTCAACTCTCATCCTTCTTCGCTCCACTGAGAAAAGCCCTCGCTCCCTCAGACTTTCTTCATAAGACATGCCTCCAGTCCATGCAGCAACCTTGGAAATCTCTGCACCCTCTCTAAAGCTTCCACATTCTTCATATAATGAGGCAACCAGAACTGAACATAATATTTGAAGTGTGCATGAACTAGGGCTCTGTAGAGCTGCAGCATAACCTTGCGGCTCTTGAACTCTTTCCTCTGTTAATGAAAGCCAACACGCCATATGCCTTTTAAACAACCCTATCAACTTGGGTGGCGACTTTGAGGGATCTATGGACATGGATCCCAAGATCCCTCTGTTCCTCCACACTGCCAAGAATCCTGCCATTAACCCTGTGTTCTATATCACAATTTAACCTTCCAAAATGAAAGACTTCACACTCTTCTGCATTCTATCAATGTTCTGTTGCAACCTGATTTTCCAAGTAATCATAAATCCTGTCTCTCAGAATCCTCTCCAATAATTTGCCCAACACAGTTGTAAGACTAGTC
Organism: Hemiscyllium ocellatum; assembly: GCF_020745735.1. NCBI lineage: Eukaryota > Metazoa > Chordata > Chondrichthyes > Orectolobiformes > Hemiscylliidae > Hemiscyllium > Hemiscyllium ocellatum. The sequence goes on along the minus strand of NC_083409.1, from coordinate 61,183,796 downwards.
TGTTATTCCCAGGATTACCCCTAATCCCTTTCTAGAACAAGAAAATAATATTTGCCACCCTCCAATCATTTGGGACTACTCCAGTGGACAGTGAGGACGCAAAGATCATTGCCAAAGGTGCAACAATTTCTTCCCCCACTTCCTGTAGTAACCTTGGGTATGTCCCATCTGGCTGAGAGGACTGATGTATCCTCATGTTTTTCAAAATTTTCAGCACATTCTCCATCATAACATCTAGCATATCCATCTGTTTCACACTGTCCTCACAAACATCAAGGTCCCTCTCAGCTGTGAATACTGAAGCAAAGTATTCATTAAGGACCTCCTCCGACTCCAGGCACAAGTTCCGTCCATTATCCCTGATTGGCCGTCCCCTCACTCTGGCCATGCTCTTGTTGCTCTCTTAAGTAGAATTAGGGTTTTCCTTAATCCTACCCATTAAACTTTTTAATGGCACCTTCTAGCTCTCCTAAGTCCATTCTTCAGCTCCTTACTGGCTACCTAGTAACCCTCTAGAGTCCTGTCTGTTCCTTTCTTCCTCAACATCTCATAAACTTCCTTCTTCCTCTTGACAAGATGTTCCACATCCCTTGTCACCCAAGGTTCCTTCATCCTACCATCCCTTCCTTGTCTCAGTGGGACAAATCTATCCAGCACTATCAACAAGTGCTCCCTAAACATCCTCCACCTTTCTGTCATGCATTTCCATGAGAGCATCTGTTCGCAATTTAGGCACTCCAATTCCTACCTAATAGTGTTGTAATTCACCTCCCCCAATTAAATACTTCCTTATACCATCTGCTCCTGTCCCTCTCCATAACTATAGTAAAGATCAGGGAGTTGTGATCACTCTCACCGAAATGTTCTCCCACCAAGAGGCCTGACACCTGGCCTGGTTCGTTGCCAAACACCAAATCCAAAATGGCTCCCCCTTTAGTCACCTACTTACATATTGAGTCAGGATTCCTTCCTGGACACACCTGACAAAAACTGCTGTATCCAAACTATTTAGAGTCATAGAGAAACAGACCCTTTGGTCCAACTTGTCCATGCTGACCAGATATCTCAACCCAATGTAGTCCCACCTGCCAGTACCTGGTCCATATCCATCCAGGTACCTTTTAAATGTTGCAATTGTACTAACTTCCACCACATCCTCTGGCAGCTCATTCCTTATACGTACCACCCTCTGCGTGAAAAAGTTGCCCCTTAGATCTCTTTTATATCTTTCCCCTCTCACCCTAAACCTAGTTCTAGTTCTAGATTCCCCCCACCCCAGGGAAAAGACTTTGTCTATTTATCTTATCCATGCCCCTCGTGATTTTACAAACCTCTATAACGTCACCTCTCAGCCTCTGACGCTCCAGGGAAAACGACCCCAGCCTATTTAACCTCTCTCCGTAGCTCAAATCCTCCAATCCTGGCAACATCCTTGTAAATCTTTTCTGAACCCTTTCAAGTTTCACAACATCTTTCCGACTGGAAGGAGACCAGAATTGCAAGCAGTATTCCAACAGTGGCCTCACCAGTGTCCTGTACAGCCGCAACATGACCTCCCAACTCCGTACTCTGACCAATAAAAGAAAGCATACCAAACGCCGCCTTCACTATCCTATCTACTTGCGACTCCACTTTCAAGGAGCTGTGAACCTGCACTCCAAGGTCTCTTTGTTCAGCAGCACTCCCTAGGACCTTACCATTAAGTGTATAAGTCCTGCTAAGATTTACTTTCCCAAAATGCAGCACCTTGCATTGATCTAAATTAAACTCCATCTGCCATTTCTCAGCCCATTGGCCCATCTAATCAAAATCCCATTATAATCTGAGGTAACCTTCTTCGCAGTCCACTAAACCTCCAATTTTGATGTCATCTGCAAACGTACCAGCTATACCTCCTATGCTCACATCCAAATCATTTAAAATTTGAGCTAAAGAGGTTCCAACCAACATTAGGGAAGTTAAGGTCACCCATGACAACAACCCTGTTACTTCTGCACCTGTGTCTCTGTTGCTACTGGGGTTCTGTTTAAAAAAAACTCCCAAGAAAGTGATTGCTCCTTTCCTGTTTCTGACTTCCATCCATACGAATTAAGCAACGTCCTGTCTGAGATTTGCTGGCACTGGCCAGGTTGCTGAATTCAATGCTATTTAAATGCCATTGTGGCTTTTACCTTTATTTCTGGCTAACACGTCATTTCATAATATGGATAAGGCATTCAAACAATGGAATTTCTTCCCAAAAACCTATTCCCAAAAACATTTCAAAAAACGAAAAAGAAGCAGGAAGTTTTCTTCCGGCCCAAGTAAAATCTCCTCTTATTTTGAGGGGGTGGGATTTTCCGAATGGCTGGAGGTTTTGATGGATCTCAGGTTTCCGAGAGAATGAGGGTCCAAGACTCTCAGATCCTTCCCCACCCCACCTTCAAATGGAGACTGAGTGAACTTGGGTCAGGCATAAATTGGGGATGGGTAGGGAGGGGAGAGATGAGGGTTGCCAGTAGTCTGTCCTTAGTCCATAGATACCCCTTTATAAAGTTGCTGTGTGTTGAATCTTCAGTTAGCCACCATCTGAGCCTTTGCTTAATAAAAGGCTTTGCTTACTCTCTAATACTTTTGGGACATGGCTGTATTTGCACCTTCTTTCATTCCTTAACACACTCTCCCTGCTCACACCACCTTCTTCCCCCCCCACCCCCCCGACAACTCCATGTATGATTCCAGTAAACATTGCAGCAAAGTATTCCAATGTTCGCTTCCCTTGACAGCACTGGGAGTTGATCTGGGATGGTCAAGTTAGTGGAGAGTGGAATGGTTTTACCCCAAAACAATTGTTAGCCCAGGGTGCAGATTCACTTCATTCACTTCCATCAGTGAGAAAAACAAAGTTACTTTAGTTGCAGGTAGAAGCAAAAAAATACACGCAGCCAACAAATGTTGCAATAGATGTACCAGCACAATAAGTCACAGCAAGTTGGTAATACAGGAGATTGAATTGTGCAATAACCAACGGGAGTTCACTTTATAAAAGAAAATGGTCTGAAATTCACAAATCGCGTCATAGTCAAATCACATTTACGAAACACAGGTTATAGGAGAACTAGTGTACTTGTTTTTTTATCCTCATTCACACTTCACTTTCTTGCCTGCCCATCCTTTCTCTCTTTCATCCTCACACTCACTCTTTGCTCTGTTTCTCCTTCTCTCTCTTTCTTTCTCCAAACCACATTTGCTGAACCTTCTTAACATTTTATATATGTCCCTTCTATTTTTCCTCCATTCTCTCTGCATTATCCATTTTTCCATTCCTTCACTTCACTGCTTTTCTTTTACTGCCCCAATACTGAATATTAATATTGATTTCCAAATGTTTTATGCCAGTTTCTAAGTGCTGTATGCACTTTATTATTATCAGATGCTGTGGAACTTTTGATATCACTGATTGATGGAAAGATTGTTCAAGGAAGTGTTAATTACAGCATAACGCACAGGAGGTTGAAATAGGTCAGCTGTTTTTTCATTTTAGTATATGCAGCCCGATGAAGGATCACGATTACAGAAAAGGCAAAATTATTTTTATTTGTGGTCAAAGTTTGGCTGGAACATTTTGATAATGTGGGAATCACAAAAGGGAGTTTATTTGCTAATGTCATTTGATACAATTGTGTGAATCTACTGATCTGACTGAAATCCGTTTCTAGTGCAGATCAGACTAAAAGTTGCCCACTTGCCTTTGCTGTAGCTTTTCAGGAAAACATTCACTCCGTCAATGTGATATAGATGAAACAGAATTCTCATGGTCAGTGAGGATTGGCATTGAAATCATACATCCTTTTCCAGCCATAAATTCAATATTTCAATGTCCTTGAGCCATTCTAGAGACAACTGAAAGAAGATAAGTATGTAACGTAAGTGAGAGGATGAGCTGGCAGGTGGGTTGGGCGGTAGATTGCCAGCCCATCCTGTTCAGTGGGAGCTTGAACACTAGTTGGTCAAGAAATACTGGTACCCTTAGCTATTTGGCATCCACATCTCCCTTTTGACTTCTCATCCCCATAGAGTTTGTACCCTATTCCAAAAATGTTAGTTACAAATTGACTGTTAGAATATTGATTCAGTTATATATATATTTTACAGGATGTGTCCAGCAATCAACTTAAAGCAGTTCCAAGCACCCTTGGTGAGCTGTCCAGTCTACTTAAATTCATTCTGGCTAACAACAAGCTGAAGTGCCTACCGTCGGACATTAGCAAAATGAGAAGTAAGATTGCTTGAAAATAACAGAATGAGTAGAGAAATAGTTTCACATGTTTATTTCTTGCTTTAAAGTTCCATTATGATTTATTTTAATTGATGCTTGTTGTTAGTTGGGTGTAAAGGCAGGTCGCTTCTTAAAATTATTACCAGATGTTACGACAAATAATTTCTTCATTGAGGAAAATAGCCATTTTTCTTTGTCCTAGATTGGACATGATGCTGATATCACCATTGTGCTGGTGTGCATTGGTGTTTCATTGCAAAATGCTATTGAGTGAATGAACTGAGATTGTTGAAATGAACAGTATTGGAACATCACTTGGAGTTCAATCACAGTTTTAAATTAAGTTCCTTTTTAAATTCAGTTTTCAATTTCTTAGTTTTTGAGCCTGTTTCTGAGATGAGAAAGGAAACTCTCCTAGGAATTATTGTGTTTCTCAACAGAATTGAATGCATTCTTGGATATTAATTTAGTATCCATTTCCTGCAGCTTTTAGAGCTTCCTAATAAACTATGTTATGACTCTGATGGGTGGAGCGTGCTGGTAGTCAAGCTTCATTACTCCATGAGCTGTTAAAAAAAAAGGTGTTTTATCCAATCACCGAAATGGTCAATTTGTTTCTGTTTATTACTGTTACCTAGATCAAAAGAGCCTATCACCATGTTCCTTCAAAAAAACTTAACTATAACTTTTTTATTATATACAAACTTGTTCTTATAATGAGTGGCAAAACTAGTTAACAACTAAGCTACTGAATAGAGTTAAACTATACCTCCTTACTCCCAATCCATGTAACAGTGTGACACAGATGAGATTACAACTCTGTGGAGGTGAACTCTGTATTTTATATGATGGATCCAAATTAAAAAGGATGCAACAAAAAGACTTCTCAAAATCCAGTCAATTTCCAGCCATTGAGATCACAATGCTGCCAGCTGTAGATTCAGTGAGAGGTCTTTAATTCAGTCTTCAGTTTAGAGGAGTCAGTTAGACTCAAATCTTTGAAAGGAAGTAATAGAAATGCAGATTTCTGGATGTTTTCAGGTTTTGAGAAGATACTTTACTGAAAGAGATCTGTGCATTTATTCTGTTAATGTGATATAGATGAAACAGAATTCTCATTGTCATTGAGGATTGGCATTGAAATCATACACCCTTTTCCAGCCATGTGCAGTCTTGCTATAAGGTTTCTTTTTTTTTCAAGAGAAAGATCTTTTTGTTGCTCACTTATTAAAATATTTTCCTTTAACTGATGCACCTAGGTATGTACTGAAACAGAAAATTTTGTTCAAAGCTTTGTTCGGCAATTTCGGCACAGGGTTCATCTCCTCCAAGTTTGTCAAGGATTTTAAAACAATAATATTAACTCTTATCTCTCTAAAGCTTTGTCCAGCATTCTTGACAAAAGCCAACTGAGTTTATATAAACAGGTGAATTTGAATACGCTTAAATTTGCAACTCTTCAGTTTAAAGAAGTCATAAGATAAACCTTCTGAAACCCAGAAATTGTCCAAATCATCCCAAGTCTTCCATCCTGTCTGAGGTAGTTTTTGAAACATAAATATATATTCCCAACAAATATATGGTATGAAATATAGGTATGGGAAGGAGAGGAAGACAGAAAAAGCAGACAATACAGAACTTGAGTTGAAAAGATTCTGATTGCTTAATATGCATCTGAGTCTTTAATATAAAGTTTATTGTGTGAAATAAATCTTGTAAATTTATTTTCTTTGTAACTTATTTAGGTTTGAAATTGTTGGATGCAACTTATAATGAACTGGAATGTGTTCCTCCGGAGTTAGCAAATATGGTGTCATTACAACAACTTTACTTGAGGCATAACAAACTTCGCCATCTACCAGAGTTTCCATCCTGTAAATATCTGAAGGTACTTTGAAAGCATCAGGAAAATATTATCCATGAACTCACCTTTCATTTTCAATCAATTCTGGATAACTAATTGGAGAGGATGTCTTAAGACTGTAGACATGCCAGTATTTTCCTCCTGTGTGTTAAGGATTCAGGCCTTCTTCATTGGAGGATTTATGATATTGTGAATTCCTGTGCTCCCACTATTACGAACAGTGGATTGTGAATGTGTAATTGATGTTTGCACTTTAATTTTTTATGTCACAGCAGAAATTGTTTCTAACAATGAAAGTAAATAGCTCTTCTCTTCAGTTGTCTATTGTTGTTGTAGAACAGAAACTGAGCTTGGGTACCAGGGACAGGATTTTCACTGTTGGATTCTGTATCCTGCCATCAAGCTCAAAGATGGATCAGAAACCTGAACACTGGAACCAGTCACTTGTTTTCCCCAATTTGACCAATCAGTGGCTGGGTAATTAAAGATGCCAAGTGGACTTTCTGTTCCTTCACCTCAATCATGTCATACAACTCTAAATCAACAGCTGTGTGACAGGGAATAAAGTAGAAAAAAATGGAAATAGCGCTTGTCCAAATTTTTAAACATTTAACCTATAAAATACTCTTCATAGCTGGACTATCACTAAGCAGGTGGTGGGAGTGCTGGGCAAGAGCTAATTCTTTCATAGGGAAACTTGTGCCTGCTGCTGATGCTAGGCAGTCAAGGCAGGAGTTTAAAGTTGCCCAGAACTCCTGCTTCTTGGTCAGCTAAACTGTCCACTGTGGGGACCTGATAACTAACTAGAAAGTCCAATGTCTCTGCCTGTAAGCCAGAGCTCCAGATTGAAGCCCCACTTCAGGACTTGATGGCTAAGGAAAGTCTAATCATTTTGCATCTAAAACAAATTGAGTGTCAACTTGTAAATAATGAAAACATGTGCCACTGGCAGGTAGTAAAAGAGGGAGGGTTTCCTGGTCAACCATGTAATAAATTGGAATTGAACTCTGCTATCACAATTCATAGTTCTAGCATATGGCAAACATAAAGCAGTGTGTTATCGACAGCAAAATGTTATTCCTTTGCAAACCAATTGGCTGGGTCTGTCCTGCTGGCAGGAAGGACATGTCCAGAGATGGCGATGGTAGTATCAGAGATATTGTAAGATATGCTTCTGATAGTACAACCATGTCAGGCTGTTGCTTGACAACTCTGTGAGACAGCTTTCCTAATTTTGACACTAGCCCTCCGATGTTAGTAAGAAAGACATTGCAGGGTAGATTGCAGTTTCTGTTGTTGCTTTTCCTGGTGCCTAGGTAGTCTGTCCAGTTTCATTTCTTTGTTGAGACTTCATAGCCACTGATACACTTGAGTAGTTTGTTAAACCATTTCAGAAGGCAGTTATGAGTGAACCGCATTGCTGTGGCTGTGGAATCACATGTAGGCCAGAGAGGTGAGGATGGCAAATTTACTTCCCTGGAGGACATTAATGATTCAGATATGTTTTTGCAACAATTGACAATGGTTTATTGAAAGTTATCAATACATTCTTAATTCAAGTTTTTTTTTAAAGTTGACTTCAAATTCCACCACTTGCTGTGCCGGTTCCCCAGAATATGTGGCAATAAAAATGAATTTCAATAGACAATTGTTTCACTATCTCTTTTTTGTTTGTGATTAGAATTTAGCTAGTATCCCTGATAAACTTGTATGGGTACATCACATGGGACCAGGAAGAGAAAGTAGTAAAACCACGCTAATAGTTATTGCACATGATATCCTAGCTTATCCTGATTGTTATCAAGATGGGTCTAGAAATGAAAGTGAATTTTTGAATGTTCCTGTTTATGCCCCTTTTTGAACTCGAGTGTCTGGTCATTCTTTAGGTAGCATTTCCACTCTGATAATTATAATAAGATATATGATTAATATACCATTTTTATATTTTTGATGGAATATTGACCTAAATATCTCTCATGTGTATTTTAAATGTTACATGTACAAACTGATTTTGAATTTGGGATACTTTTAGGAGATGGTGAAGCTAATGTTCATAAAGTCCAAACTGAAGAAAACTAGTCGAAAAGTGATGAAAAATGAGTTCTAACTAATGACCACAAGATGGGTAGATACGTTATGTCCCTGTCATTGTAGTACCATTTAGTAGTCTTTGAATGCTTATTTAAAAATAAGATTATATGAAGGAAAGTTTGATTATACTACTAGTGTTATCATTTCAAACTGCATTCTATCGGCATCAAGGGCCTTTAGAAAAATAAGTTATTTGTATGTCTGTTAGGTCACTGAAGGGCACCAAGTTAAGAATAGTAAAAAATGAAGCAGGTTACAATGCACATTTTCATTGAAAATAAAATCTCTTCTGTTCGTTTTCTTTTGAGGTAGATGAGGAACTAAATAAAACTACTCCCTGTTGTTTTAACAAGATTTAATTTTGATCTTTGTCGTAAGGCAAGAACTGATTAGGGATAGTCAACATGGCTTTGTGTGGGGGAAATTGTGTCTCACTAACTTGAGGTTTTTGAAGAAGTAAAGAAGAAGATTGATTGAAGGAGGTGTGGTGGGTGTTGTCCATATGGGCTTCAGTAAGGTGTTTGACAAGGTTCTATATGGTAGACTGGTTAGCAAGGTTAGATCATGTGGAATACAAGAAAAGCTAAATGTTTGGATACAAAATTGACTGAGGTAGGAGGGTGGTGGTGGCGCATTACATTTTCGACTGGAGCCCTATGACCAGCGGTATGCCACAAGGATCAGCGCTAGATCCACTGCTTTTTGTCATTTTTATATAAATGTTTTGGATGTGTATATAGAAGGTACGGTTAGTGTGATTGCAGATGATACCAAAGTTGATTGTGTAGTGGGCAGTGAAGAATGAGACCTTGATCAGATGGGCCGCGGAGTGACAGATGGAGTTCATTTAAGATAAACATGAGGTGCTGCATTTTGGTAGGGCAAATCAGGGCAGGACTTATACACTAAATGACGGGGTACTGTGGAATGTTACCAAACACAGAGACCTTGTAGTGCAGGTTCAGAGCTCCTTGAAAGTGGAGTCGCAGCTAGATGGGATATTGAAGGTGTTTAGTGCGCTTGCCTTTATCGTTCAGTGTATTGAGTATATGAGTTCAGAGATCATGTTATGGCTGTATAGGATGTTGGTTAGGCTGCTTTTGGACTACTGTGTTCAATTCTGGTCTTTCTGCAATAACAATGATACTGTAAAAGTTGAAAGGATTCAGAAAAAAATTATAAGGATGTTGCCATGATTGGAAAGTTTGAGCTATAGGCAGAGGCGGAATAGACTGAGGCTATCCTCCCTGGAGTGTTGGAGGCTGAAGGCTAACTTTTTTAGAAATTTATAAAATCATGAGGGACCTGGAAAGTTCTGAATAGCTAAGGTCTTTTCCTCAGGGTAGAGGAGTCCAAAACTAGCGGGCATAGTTTAAAGGGGAGAGACTTAAAAGGGACCTGAGGGACAACTGTTTCATGCAGAGGGTGATGCGTTGATGGAATGAGCTGCCAGAGGAGGAGGTATTTAAAAAGTATCAGGATGGGTACATGAATGGGAAGGGTTTCGAGGGGTATGGGCCAAATGTCGGCAGATTAGACGAGATTAATTTAGGATATCTGGTCAGCATAGAGAAGTTGACCGAAGGGTCTGTTTCTGTGCTATACGTCTCTGTGACTCTATATTTATTGTATCCCAATATTGAGGAGGCACTTGTGTGTATTTCTGTCTTTTAAGTGGTAGTGGTGGAATGTAACATGTTTTTGCCCCACGTTCCATTATTATGGTTACTGTAATATTTGTTAATTATACAATGGGTTACTTTTTTTTGGGAAAAAACCTTAACTTTCAACTTTTTCAAGCTTGGGAAATCTTTTACAATCATTTTTAAATATCCTTATCGGAACTCTAATCTCTAATAGAAGGATATACTCTCTAAAAGATAGAATGTTTGTCATGTAAATCTTTAAAAGCTGCAATTCACTTGGATGATATCTATGCCTGAATGTAGAATAGACCTGCAATTCAGTACATTAGTTGAACATAATGACATAAATGAATTGAAATATCTGAATGCATGTTGATGTAACTTGTAACTTTTAATATTAGAAAGCTGCAGTAAATGTATTTAGTTCTACCGTTGTGTTATTACTTCGTTTTAGGAACTACATGTAGGAAATAACCAGATTGAGTATTTGGGTTCAGAACATCTGAAAAATCTATGTGCCATCACTGTGCTGGAGCTGCGTGACAACAAATTGAAATCACTACCAGATGAAATTCTTATGCTTCAAGACTTAGAACGTCTTGACCTCACAAATAATGACATTAGCAGGTACATGTTTTTTTTTTAACTATAGTACACGTTCTTAAAGGCTGACTTTACTGTCATCTACTTCAATTCAAGATGGCACCAACACTGGGCAACTCTTTTGCGAGCTCCCTATGACAGACCTTTTTCTAACATTTCTTGCAACCATTTTGCAGTTTTAAACTTAAGTAATCATGCTTTACACACCTCCTGTGCAGCTGTAACCTTTATGCTTCACTATCTCAGCACCCATGATTTGTATGTCCTTGTTTGCTGTGATATACCTGTACTGTTCACAAAACAAAGCTTTTCATTGTACTTAGGTACATGTGGCTAAAATAAATCAAATCAAATAATGTGGATGTTTGTAATTTGGAGCAATATACTTTTATAAGTATCAAGGCATAACAGGATTTAGGAGCAACACCAGGTCATTTGACCATTTGAGCTTGCTCTGTCATTCATTTCATGATATGTTTGGGGGTGGCATGGTGGCTCAGTGGTTAACACTGCTGCCTCACAACATCAGGGACCTGGGTTTGATTCCAGCCTCTGGCAACTGTTAGTGTGGAGTTTGCACATTTTCCCCGGGTCTACGTGGGTTTCCTCTGGGTACTCCGGTTTCTTCCCACAATCCAAAGATGTACAGGTTAGCTGAATTGGCCATGCTAAGTTGCCCACAGTGTTAAGGGATGTATAGGTTAGGTGCATTAGTCATGGGTAATTGTAGAGTAATGGGAAATGGGTTTAGGTGAGATACTCTTCAGAGAATCCATGTAGACTTGTTCATCCAAAATGTTCAAACAGTTCAGTTCCTCATAGTTGTCAAATATAGATGTACGTTCTGACACATTGTTGCTAGTTAGTTTTGTCTCATGCAGTTCCTTATTTATAGCTCATTCTTTGTTGGTTCTTAAAATCTGAGTAATCTTCTGACCTATCAGCAGTCATTGTGCAATGTTTATTTCAATTTTATTCTGTCCTTCATTTCCTTATTGTGACATTGATCCTTCTCAAGGAGCCTTCTGTCTCTCTCATTAGGGGTAAATCTTTGCAGAAAGTTATTTTTAAAAAAAATCTCCTTATTCTCCTACTGCAACTCTAGTATGCGACCTTTTTAATCTAATTTTCATGTTTACTTTAGCTAACCATTGTACCTATAGGAATACTTTTTATTCAGCTTAAAAATTTAGATCCACCTTTCTTCCCTTCAAACTGAGTGTGAAGTTCTATTATGTTATGATCACTTGTCACCCAGAGATTGATCAATCCCTGCCTCCTTGCTGATTACCAAGTATAGCATATTGTGATCTTTGATTGGCTCTAGAATGTACTTCTGTAATTATGTAAAGTAATACGTTGTAGGGTTGTAGCTATTGTTTGCAATTTATCTGAATGCCACTTCCCACATATTCACAAAGGAAAATTCAAAGGGGAAAGTGCACTAGGTTGATGATTGTTTGTTACCACTAAAGGAGAAAATCAAAATTCTGGGTGCAATGAATTGGTGCTCTCTGTTGTCACTTTAGGTATTTGGCTTTGATGGTAGCCTAGTCCCTGTATTGGTTGCATATCAAATTGGGTCATGTAATAACAACTCCGCCTATAGAATGTATTAGTTAACCACAGAAAAATGGCACTTCAGGGTTAGGATTTGTCAAACTATTTCCAATCTCATTTACAGGTCATAAAAGATACCGGTGTGTAAAATGGAATATTAATATGTATAGAACATAGAGCAGTATAGCACAGTGTAGGCCCTTCGACCCTTGATGTTGTGCCAACCTTTTATCCTATTCTAAGATCAAACTAACCTAAATACCCTTCAATTTTATTATCATCTAAGAGCCTATCCTAGAGTAGTTTAAGTGTCCCTAATATGTCTGACTCTACTACGACTGCTGGCAGTGCATTCCACGCACCCACTGCTCTCTATGTAAAGAACCTACCTCTGACACTCTCCCCTAAACCTCCCTTCAGTCACCTTTAAAATTATGCCCCCTTGTGATAGCCATTTCAGCCCTGGGAAAAAAGTCTCCGGTTATCCACTCTGTTTATCATCTTCTTGTTCACCTCTATCAAATCACTTCTCATCCTCATTCACTCCTGTAAGAAAAGCCCAAGCTCCCTCAATCTTTTTTCCATAAAACATGCCCTCCAGTCCAGGCAGCATCCTGGTAAATCTCCTCTGTACCCTCTCTGAAGCTTCCATATCTTTCCTACAATGAGGCAACCAGAACTAGAACATAGAACAATACAGCATAGAACATAGAACAATACAGCGCAGTACAGGCCCTTCGGCCCTCGATGTTGTGCCGACCAAAGTCTACACTAGCCCAATAACCTCCATATGCTTATCCAATGCCCGCTTAAATGACCATAAAGAGGGAGTGTTCACCACTGCTACTGGCAGGGCATTCCATGAACTCACAACCCGCTGAGTAAATAATCTACCCCTAACATCTGTCCTATACCTACCACCCCTTAATTTAAAGCTGTGTCCCCTAGTAACAGCTGACTCCATTAACAGAAAAAGGTTCTCAGTGTCCACCCTATCTAAACCCCTAATCATCTTGTACACCTCTATCAAGTCTCCCCTAAACCTTCTTTTCTCCAATGAGAACAGCCCCAAGTGCCTCAGCCTTTCCTCATACGATCTTCCTACCATGCCAGGCAACATCCTGGTAAACCTCCTCTGCACTCGTTCCAATGCCTCCACATCCTTCCTATAGTATGGCGACCAAAACTGCACACAATACTCCAGATGAGGCCGCACCAGAGTCTTATACAACTGCAACATGACCTCAGGACTCTGGAACTCAATTCCTCTACCAATAAAGCCCAGTACACCATATGCCTTCTTCACAGCTCTACTTACCTGGGTGGCAACTTTCAGAGATCTGTGTACATGGACACCAAGATCCCTCTGCTCATCCACACTACCAAGTAGCCTACCATTAGCCCAGTAATCCATCTTCTTGTTACTCCTACCAAAGTGAATGACTTCACACTTAGCTACATTGAACTCCATTTGCCACCTTTCTGCCCAGCTCTGCAACTTATCTATATCCCGCTGTAACCTGCCACATCCTTCTTCGCTGTCCACAACTCCACCGACTTTTGTGTCATCCGCAAACTTGCTCACCCAACTTTCAAGCCCCTCCTCTAGATCATTTATAAAGATGACAAACAGCAATGGTCCCAAAACAGATCCTTGTGGAACACCGCTAGTAACTGCACTCCAAGATGAACCTATTCCATCAACTACTACCCTCTGTCTCCTTCCAGCCAGCCAATTCCTAATCCAAACCTCTAATGCACCCTCAATTCCGTACCTCCGTAGTTTTTGCATTAGCCTGCCATGGGGTACCTTATTGAATGCCTTGCTAAAATCCATTTACACCACATCTACTGCTTTACCCTCGTCCACCTCCTTAGTCACCTTCTCAAAGAACTCAATAAGGTTTGTGAGGCACGACCTGCCCTTCACAAAACCATGCTGACTATCCTTGATCACATTATTCCTATCCAGATGTTCATAAATCCTATCCCTTACAATTCTCTCTAAGACTTTGCCCACAACAGAAGTGAGACTCACTGGCCTATAGTTACTCGGGCTATCCCTACTCCCCTTCTTGAACAAGGGGACCACATTCACTATCCTCCAGTCTTCTGGCACTATTCCCGTAGACAATGACGACATAAAAATCAAGGCCAATGGCTCCGCTATCTCCTCCCTAGCTTCCCAGAGGATCCTAGGATAAATGCCATCAAGCCCAGGGGACTTATCTGTTTTCATCCTTTCCAGTATTCCCCAGACCTCTTCCCTACATACCTCAAGGCCATCCATTCTAATCACTTGTGACTCAATATTCACATCAGCAATAGTGTCCTGTTCCTGAGTGAATACAGACGAAAAGTATTGATTTAGTGTCTCTCCAATCTCCTCCGCCTCCACGCACAACTTCCCACTACTATCCTTGACTGGACCGATACCTACCCTAGTCATCCTTTTATTCCTGACATACCTATAGAAAGCCTTTGGGTTTTCCCTAATCCTACCAACTAAGGACTTTTCATGTCCCCTTCTCGCTGCTCTTAGCTCTCTCCTTAGATCCTTCCTGGCTACCTTATAACTCTCAATCGCCCCAACTGAACCTTCACGCCTCATCTTTACATAGGCTGCCCTCTTCCCTTTCACAAGGGATTCCAATTCCTTATTAAACCACGGCTGCCTCACAAGACCCTTTACTCCCTGCCTGACTGGTACATACTTATCAAGGACACCCAATAGCTGTTCCTTGAACAATCTCCACATATCATTTGTGTTCTTCCCTCGAAGCCTATTTTTCCAATCCACGCCTCCTAAGTCATGCCTCACTGCATCATAATTTCCCTGCCCCCAGCTATAACTCTTGCCCTGCAGTGCACACTTATCCCTCTCCATCACTAAAGTAAAAGTCACCGAGTTGTGGTCACTGTCCCCGAAGTGCTCACCTACGTCCAAGTCTAACACCTGGCCTGGTTCATTACCTAGAACCAAATCCAGTATAGCCTCACCTCTTGTTGGCCTGTCTACATATTGTGTCAGGAAACCCTCCTGCACACATTGGACAAACACCAACCCATCTAACGAACTCGAGCTATAGCTTTCCCAGTCAATATCTGGGAAGTTAAAGTCCCCCATAACAACCACCCTGCTACTTTCACTCTTCTCCTGAATCATCCTCGCAATACTTTCCTCTACTTCTCTTGGACTATTGGGAGGCCTGTAGAAAACTCCTAACAGGGTGACCTCACCTTTCCTATTTCTAACCTCAGCCCAAACTACCTCACATGGCAAGTCTTCCTCCATCGTCCTTTCCACCACTGTAATACTGCAAGAACAGGCCCTTCGATGTTGTGCCGAACATTTGTCCTAGCTTAAGCACCTATCCATGTACCTATCCAATTGATGCTTAAAGGTACCAATGATTCTGACTCTGCCATTCCCACAGGCAGCGCATTCCATGCCCCCACCACTCTCTGGGTAAAGAACCTACCCCTGACATCCCCCTATACCTTCCACCCATCGCCTTAAATTTATGTCCCCATGTAACACTCTGTTGTATCCAAGGGAAAAAGTCTCTGACTGTCTACTCTATCTATTCCCCTGATCATCTTATAAACCTCTATCAAGTCACCCCTCATCCTTTGCCATTCCAATGAGAAAAGGCCTAGCACTCTCAACCTATCCTCGTACGACCTATTCTCCATTCCAGGCAACAGCCTGGTAAATCTCCTCTGCACCCTCTCCAAAGCTTCCACATCTTTCCTAAAATGAGGCAACCAGAACTGCACACAGTACTCTAACTGTGGCCTTACCAAAGTCCTGTACAGCTGCAACATCACCTCACAGCTCTTGAATTCAATCCCTTTGCTAATGAATGCTAATACACCATAGGCCTTCTTACAAGTTCTATCCACCTGAGTGGCAACTTTCGAAGAGCTATGAACATAGACCCCAAGATCCCTCTGCTCCTCCACCTTACTAAGAACCCTACCGTTAACCCTGTATTCCGCATTCTTATTTCTCCTTCCAAAATGGACAACCTCACACTTGACAGGGTTGAATTTCATCTGTCACTCCTCAGCCCAGCTCTGCATCATATCTAAATATGGCCAAGAGTAAATCACCTAACCAGTAGAGTCTTCTCTGCTATTTGTGCCATTGTAACTCTTTTAAAACCCAACTTACTGATATTTTTCATGTCTAGTACTCTTCCTTGCTAGGTAAAATAAACCTTTCAGTTTAATAATCCAGCTTGCTGTTACAGCTGTTATTCGCTGGAGCAATGTAATCAACTCTCATGCTGTTATTAATGAAACCTATTCCTTTTTTTAATCTTTGTTTTCTTTGTATCTGCATACTATAGCTGTTTTTGTGATTTTTGCTGTGCACAGTAACTCTCCTTTGACTAATAGTTTGAGATCAAATGTGATAAAGCACATTTGTGTAAAACAAAAGTGAAATTATTTCAAGTTTGCAAGTTTCCAGAATACTTTTAGTCTTTTACTAAATCTCTTTGTGACCTCCTTGTAGCTTGCCTTATGCTCTAGGAAATCTTCCTAAATTGAAGTCTCTGTTGCTGGAGGGTAATCCACTCCGTTCTATTCGCAGGGATATTATTAATGTGAGTAATACAGTTTTCTACCAAGCACTATATATTAGCTGATTTCAATTTTATAGTAAAAGATTTTAATGTATTTTGTAGCATTTACGTTCAGTCTGGGGTGTTTTCTGTTAATAACTTTCTAAATTCCTTAACTTTTACTTTCCGATTTAACGTTTTCTTGGCAGTCATTCCCAAAAGGCTCTTGACATTTCTTAGGTGTTGGTTGCAAAATAATATAATTGAGGTCTTATATTGATTTTCCTTGGGTACAGTTGCTAAACCACTCAGTAAGACCAACGAAGGAACAAAAAGATAATCTGATCATATTTCATAGAATCATAGAATGGATGTAGCACAGAAGGGAGGCTATTGGCCTTGTTTCTGACCTGGCTTTAGATAAAAGTAAACTAGCTAGCCCACTCCCCTGCCTTACCCTGCAGTTCTTCAATTTTGTTCTCACTTCACTCCAATTATCTATTGAAAACCATAATTAGTTTTACCTCCACAACACACCCAGACGGTGCATTTTCGATTCTAACTAGTAATTTTTAAAAAAGGGTTTTTCCTTTTCCCATTGTTGGTTCTTTTGCATTCACCTTGTGTCTACATGCAATCTAACCTCCTGCCAGTGGGACAAGTTTTCTGTTTCTACTCTGCTTAAACTACTCAATTTTAACTCCTCTATCAAATCTCCTCTTCACGCTCTCTAAGTAAAACCGTTCTGTGAAAGCCATTGTACACTGTGGGAAGTTATTAATGGTTAAATTTAAGAAGAATGTGCATACTTAGCATAAAGCTTTAGGTGGAGCTAAAGGTGCAAGTTTCAAGCATTTAAATTGTATTTTATCTAAGAAAAGCCTTTTTCTGCGGTTATTTTTTTATTTCAAATTATCTAAAATTGTGAGAAGTTGCTCTAAGGCCTCTTTTTGCACAAATGACCTGGGCATAATGAGCTTGCTATATTTTCTAGTTATAGTGAGTAACACCACCCATAATATTCATCCATGCAATTTCCTTCATTGGCATAGCACCAATGTGCTTCTCCAGGCTGAACAGGTCAAACTTGGTGCCTTGCCTGGAAAACAGAAAATGTACAATGTAGAAAGTTCCCAGTTGTCATGTTTCCTACTGTGCATTTCCTATGTTGTTGCTGTTTTCAAAAGTACTCCATGTTTTGGGATTATGAAAGGTGCTATATAAATGCAAGTTTTTTGTTTATGGTGTTTTATTTGCCCTCATTACTGAGTGGTCTGTTTTCAGACTGATTTCATTTTGCCAGACCTTACAAGTTTTTGTTTATTTGCTAGTTGTAGCTTGTATTTTAATGTTGATCTCATCCAAAATACTTTAGCATGGTGGTCTTCAATCCTTTTTGTTTCTCTCTGGTGCTCCCTTATTGATCTTTATTTGTTTTTCCCCAGAGAGGAACTCAAGAACTTCTCAAGTACCTAAGAAGCAGAATACAAGGTACAAATATAAAACTCTGTATTGCTGAAATAGCTATTAAAATGACAGTGGTAGAATGATAACTTCGATAGCTGTGGCCACATTATATTTTGAAGCATTTTTAAGTCTTCAGACATGCCCTTTTAGGTATCCCAATTACTGTGGCAACACCCACCTCTCCTGGTTTGCCTGCCAGCCACCCAAAACTTCCTGTGCTCCCGCCTGGCTGAGGAGCTCATCTGCCACCCATAATTGGACAGCACTTCTCATTTTCAAATCTCCTTCGGGGTCTGCCTTGGCCACCTCTGTATTCATGACCCAAAATTCACCTCGACATGAGAAATGTAAACTTCAGTTCTTTGCTCCATTAAATAATTCTGCCTTTTAGAATTAAGTGTTTGAGGCTTGGAGTAAATTTTCTGTCTGCCTGACTTTTCTATACTCACTGCACAGTTGGCAGCTGCAACTTGTCTCCCCTACCATAATTTGTACTTCAGAATCACTGGATGATGAAACTTGTTAAATCATTTGATGCTCTTCTGATGACCATGTTCACCTACCTCTGCTGTGCTGAGAGCTGAATTAAGCATGCTTGGTTTACTTGAGCAAAGTGTCTTTGAGCACTGGTAGGTGGAGGCCTTGTGCATCTTGGTCAGCGACTTCTCAGCAGTTTCCACTGGACTGCTGAAGCCAGTCCTGGTATTCTCTTCTCTGGATTGCATTTCTGAAATGCTGCCAGTATGTAAAGCTAAAAACCACACAACACCAGGTTATGGTCCAACAGGAGTGCCTCCAAATAAACCTGTTGGACTATAACGTAGTGTTGTGATTTTTAACTTGGTCCGCCCCAGTCCAACACTGTTCCTCCAAATCGTGGCTAGTATGCAAGTTATTGCCAATTAAGACATCAAATGAAATGACATTTTTGCTTGTTACATAGGCTACTTTTGTTATGCAGAAGTGGCTGACAGTACATCTCTAAACTTCCACGGTACTAGAATGTGGAAAACTAATTCATGTGATGTGAGAAGTAGTGTTGTCCACGGATCAATGTTTGGTATTAAACTTTTCACCATTATAAAGTAATAATCTGAATGAAAGAGTAACCAAGTTTGCAGATGACACTAATTTAGGAGATACAGTAAATTGTATAGATGGAAGCAGACAGCAACAAAAGGATATAAATTAAGTCAGTGGGGAAAACTATAACCAATAAACTTGAGTGGGCCAAGGGGTGATATCATCCACTTCTAATCCAATTAGTATAAATTGCAATATATTCTTAATGATGAGAGATTGTTAGTCTGTGTATCTCAACAAACAAATGTTGACATTGAAGAGGTGTAGCATACAAGAATACCAAAACTTTACAGGTAAAATTATGCATGAGGCTATTAGTATTTTACTCCCGTGTTCTATATACTGTATTTTTGATGAAGTCCAGTTTTGACTGAGTTGACAATTTATTCTGAGAGTGATGAGCAGCAGATAGAGCATAAAAACATGTGAAAAGAGGCAAACTTATTTTTCATTCAGATGTACTTGTCACAAAAAAAAATGACCTGATATGTGTTTTTGTCTAGAAGATACAACTGGCCAAGATAACAGTGCTTCAGCAACAGCTATGACTCTCCCCAGTGAATCTATGATCAATATGTATGTCTCAGGAACACGCAAACTGTTAGAATACAGGTACTTCAGTGAGCAATTTTGAATTGAGCAACATTTGGCAATATTGATTTTTTAAAAATATTTTTAATCTTGTTCATCTGTTTGTTCCATGAACACTGTGCATCTGTTGTCAGACCAGTTGACAGCTGGTCTCTCAAAACAAAAAGCACATTCATTTAATTGATCAACTTACGAGCATTGTATTATTTCAAACAATAGTTTTATGTTATTATAATATTTACATGAGAAAGTTTCGAATTAAGTATAGTACATTGTGTAATTATTTCAGTCCATGAAACTTCAGAATTTGTTGGCTTATTGGATGATGAGAATATCTAAGCACAAGTTTGTGAACTGGAATACACATCGCTATTAAGGTTTACCAAAAAGCACAAAGCAGTAATAAAATTGGCTTTGCTTATCCAAGTAATGTACCTTCTGTGTTTCTGTTGAGTTCTACGAATACAATTTTTGTACTGACTTTTAATATTTTGGTACTGTACTTAAGCTGTGTTTGCTCTAAAACTGCGGAAACTGTGTTTCCGCAAAGACCACTCCCTTCGTGACTCCCTCGTCAGGTCCACATCCCCCACCAACCCAACCTCCACTCCCGGCACCTTCCCCTGCAACCGCAGGAAATGCAAAACTTGCGCCCACACCTCCTCCCTTACTTCTCTCCAAGGCCCCAAGGGATCCTTCCATATCCGCCACAAATTCACCTGCACCTCCACACACATCATCTATTGCATCCGCTGCACCCGATGTGGCCTCCTCTATATTGGGGAGACAGGCCGCCTACTTGCAGAACGCTTCAGGGAACACCTCTGGGACGCCCGAACCAACCAACCCAACCACCCCGTGGCTCAACACTTTAACTCTCCCTCCCACTCCACCGAAGACATGCAGGTCCTTGGACTCTTCCATCGCCAGAACATAACAACACGACGGTTGGAGGAAGAGCGCCTCATCTTCCGCCTGGGAACCCTCCAGCCACAAGGGATGAACTCGGATTTCTCCAGTTTCCTCATTTCCCCTCCCCCCACCTTGTCTCAGTCGCTTCCCTTGAACTCAGCACCGCCCTCCTAACCTGCAATCCTCTTCCTGACCTCTCCGCCCCCACCCCACTCCGGCCTATTGCCCTCACCTTGACCTCCTTCCACCTATCACATCTCCATCGCCCCTCCCCCAAGTCCCTCCTCCCTCCCTTTTATTTTAGCCTGCCTGGCACCCTCTCCTCATTCCTGATGAAGGGCTCTGGCTCGAAACATCGAATTTCCTATTCCTTGGATGCTGCCTGACCTGCTGTGCTTTAACCAGCAACACATTTTCAGCTCTAAAACTGTACTCCCTAAAATACTGTGCTCTAAAGCACAAATGAGGTAAATATCATTTTCTTTACTGAGTACACATCAATTTGATTTGTTGTGGTGCTTGAGTCTGCTCAAACATTTTCCAAACAACTATTGTTTCCAAAAAGAGGTTCCTGGACTGAAATGGTGACTGTAGTATTTATATCTTCAAATTTTGTTGAGATTTCCACTCATTAAATTTGAACAACTGCAGTTATAATATAGAACCTAAGCTTTTGAAATTTGGAATTACATTGTTTTCTTTCACTAACCATTAATTTAAAGGGCATTGAAGAAGCTCAGTGGAATAACATATTATCTTTTTGTTACCGAAACATGCATCCTGTAGTAACTCAGGTCATAAGGATGTCTGGTGTGAGAAATGATATAACAGAAATACACTCCTACAGATGAAATTCATGCCACAATCAATAAAAGTAAATAGCAGTTTACACTGCAGGTGTCTATTAGATCTGATGTATACAGCAAAGCCCCACTGTTTCCATGCCTATCTTTTGTAAATTCATTTATCGATGCAATACTTACTGTACACCTTTTTAACAGCAGTAATTCCAATGTTCACTCATCAGTTATCTGGCAGCAAATGTGCACATTGCTAATAAGTTAGCCATTTTTTTGCCATTTGCGAAAATCCCTTGCTGCAATTGTTTCTCAGAATACACACCCTGTAACTGATTAGACTTTAGTGTATGTAGCCTGTATTGACAATGAATGATTTGAATTTTGATCACCGAAATTTAGTAAAAATATCAAAGATAATAATCATTAACTGGAACCTCCTTCGTGCAGATGGTTTGGATGGAGCCCGACTGATGTCAGATCTCGTGGTGGGAGAACATTTTGGTGATGGTGACAGTGATCACAATTGCCTCACATTTACCATAGCCTTGGAGAGGGAAAGGAGCAGTTACCAAGGAAAGATATTTAATTGGGGAAAAGGAAATTATGATGCTATCAGACAGGAGTTGGGAAGTACAGATTGGGAACAATTCTTCCACAGGAAGGGCACAACAGACATGTGGAGACTGTTTAAGGAGCAGTTGTTGTGAGTGATGCACAAATTTGTTCCTCTGAGACAGGCAAGAAGGGGTAAGATTAAGGAGTCTTGGATGACGAGAGCAGAGGAGCTTCTTGTCAAAAGGAAGAAGGCAGCTTACGTAAGGTGGAGGAAGCAGGGATCTAGCAGGGCTTTAGATGATTACAGGCTTACTAGAAAGGAGCTCAGAAATGGACTGAGGAGAGCCAGGAGAGGGCACGAAAGACGCTTGGCAGGAAGGATTGGGGAGAACCCAAAGGCATTTTACTCATACATGAGAAATAAGAGAATGATCAGGGAGAAGGTAGGGCCGGTCAGGGATAGCGTAGGGAACTTGTGTATGGAGTGTGAGCGGATAGGGGAAGCCCTAAATGAGTTTTTTTGAGATTAGATTGATTAGATTCCCGAAACAGAAGTCTGCACCGAAGAGCAACTCATTCAGACCCATTTCCCTCTGATTAATGCACCTAACACAATGGGCAATTTAGAATGGCCAATTCACCTGACTTGCACATCTTTGGACTGTGGGAGGAAACCGGAGCACCAGGAGGAAACCCATGCAGCCACTGGGAGAATGTGCAAATTCCACACAGACAGTCGACCAAAGCCGGGGTTGAATCAGTGAGGCAGCAGTGCTAACCACTAAGCCACCATACCACCCCCTTCGGTTTTCAGAAAGGAAAGGGACCTTGTTGTGAATGAGAACTTTGAGAAGCTGGGAAACGAGCTGGAACAGATCAAGATCGATGAAGTTGATGTGCTGGAAATTTCGGCAAACATTAAGATTGATATGTCCTCAGGGCCAGACCAGATTTATCCTAGGTTGCTCTGGGAAGTGAGAAAAGAGGTTGCTAAGCCGCTGGCGAAGATCTTAGCGTTCTCACTCTCCACAGGAGTTGTACCGGTTGATTGGAGGGAGTTGAATGTTGCCCCTCTTTTCAAGAGGGGGAATAGGGAAATTCCTGGCAATTACAGATTAGTCAGTCTTATGTCTGTGGTCAGCAAGGTTTTGGAAATAATTCTGAGAAATAGGATTTATAACTATTTGGAAAAGCATAGAGTGATCAAAGGCAGTCAGCATGGCTTTGTGAGAGGCAGGTCATGCCTCACAAATCTTATTGAGTCCTTTGAGGAGTCGATAAGACAGATCAATGAAAGTCGAGCATGTGATATGGTGTGTATAGACTTAAGCAAGGCATTTCATAAGGTTCCCCATGGTAGGTTCATTCATAAAGTCAGGGGGTATGGGATACAGGGAGATTTGGCTGTCTGGATTCAGAATTGGTTGGCTGACAGAAGGCAGAGAATGATTGTAGATGGAAAGTATTCTGCGCGGAAGTCAGTGGTGTCCCTCAGGGCTCTGTTCTTGGGCCTCTATTCTTTGTAGTGTTTATAAAAGACTTGGATGAGGAGGTTGAGGGGTGGGTTAGCAAATTTACCAATGACACAAACGTTGAAGGTGCCGTTGATTGTATCGAGGGCTGTTGCAGGCTGCAGCCTGACATAGACAGGATACTGAGCTGAACTGAGAAATGGCAGATGGAGTTCAACCTGGACAAATGCGAGGGATGCATTTTGGAAGGTCGAACTTGAATGCTGAATGTAGGATTAAAAACAGAATTCTTAGCAGTGTGGAGGAACGGAGAGACCTTGATGTTCAAGTGCATAGATCCCTCAAAGTTGCCACCCAAGTGGATAGGGTTGTTAAGAAAGCACATGGTGTTTTGGCTTTCATTAACAGGTGGATTGAGTTTAAGAGTCGCCATGTTTTACTGCAGCTCTACAAGACCCTGGTGAGACTGCACTTGGAATATTGTGTCCAGTTCTGGTCGCCCTATTATAGGAAAGATACGGAGGCTTTGGAGAGGGTGCAAAGAAGGTTTACCAGGATGCTGCCTGGACCGGAAGGCTTGTCTTATGAAGAGAGGTTGACTAAGCACCGACTTTTCTCTCTGGAGAGGAGGAGGAAGAGAGGCGACCTGATTGTGGTATACAAGGTAATGAGAGGCATGGATGGAGTCAATAGCCAGAGACTTTTTCCCCAAGGCAGGATTGACTGGCATGAGGGGTCATAGTTTTACGATTTTAGGAAGAATGTACAGAGGAGACATCAAAGGTAGACTCTTTACGCAGAGAGTTGTGAATGCATGGAATGCATTGCCAGTGGTGGTGGTGGAAGCAACGTCATTAGGGGCATTTAAGCGGCTGCTGGACATGCACATGGATAGCATTGAATTGAGGGGTGCATATGTTAGGTTATTTTATTTTAGATTAGGAATAATCTTCGGCAAAACTTCATGGGCCAAAAGGCCAATTCTGTGCTGAACTTTTCTGTGTTCTGTGTACTGGATCAAAGGAATTCGTGAAGTGAATCCAAATATTTAAAAATTGTTTCTGGAGTTTCCACAGTAATTCTTCACAATGATTAGCAGAAGTGCCTGTTTATTCTGTTTCCGTTGTGCAATGTACTGGCTCATTTAAATGACCATCACTGCCTAGTACCAAACTCCAACTTTTTCCTTGAATCATTACATATTATTTTTATCCAAGTAATCATCCAATGCCCTCTTGAGCGGATCAGCTAAACCTGCCTCCGCCACATTTCCAGCCAATGCATTAATGCCCTAACTACTCAGTGAAAATGTTTTTCCTCACTTTAGCTTTGCTTCTTTTACAGATCACTTTAATTTTACACCTTCTTTGTTCTTGTACCTTTTTATGAGCGAGAATAATTTCTCCCTCTCTACTTTATCCAGCCCATTAATCATTTGTAAACCTCCATCATATTTCTTCATAGCACACACTATTCCAGCTAAGATCTAATAAAAGTCTTATACAAGCTGAACATTATTCTTTGGTCTTGTACTCGATGTACCTCTTAATAAAAACAAGAGTACTATTTGCCTTGCTTAATGCTCTCCCTACCTGTCCTGCCAATGATCTGTGCAAACATATGCCCAAGGCCCTCTGCTCCCACAACTCCTGTAGAATTGTGCCCCAATTTTGTATTGTCTTGCAATGTTTTTCCTACCAAAATGTCTCAACTCACACTTCTACCACCTAGCTGCCAACTCCAACTTGTCTGTGTCCTTCTGGAATTCTCCTTTGTCCTCCTCACAGTTTCTAGTTCCTCTAAGTTTGTGTCATCTGCAAACCTTGTCCTCTGCACACTAAGTCCGAGATCATTAATATATATAAGGAAAACCAGGGATCCCAATATTGATCACTAGGAAATTCCACTTCAAACCTTGCTCCAGCCTGAAAAATATCCATTGACCATTGCTCTGTTTCCTGTCATTCAACCAATTTTGTATCCATATTACTACTGACACACTTTTATTTCTATGACTTTGTAGCATGTGTGACACTATCAAATGGCTTCTACAGGTCCATGTTCACCAAGTTAATAATGGTTCTGTCATTGAGCCTTTCTTTTCCCTCTTCAAACTAAGCCAGCAAGTTGGTTAAACAAAATTTCCCTTCCAGAAATCCATGCTGACTTTATTTGTTTGGTTGTAACCAACCCACCTTTTGCCATTAACTACTAATTCTATTCTGAATAATTGTCTGTGGAAGCTCCCCACTCACTGAAGTTAAACTGGCCAATCTGTAATTACTGGGTTTATCATTAACCTTTCTTGAACCAGGCCACAATATTTGCAATTTTAAAGTCTTCTGGCACCTCCCCAGAGTCTAGGGAAGACTTAAAGGTTGTGTCCAGTGCCCCTGCAAATCTACTTTCTTCCTTCAAAATCCTTGGATGCATCTCATCCAGTCCCAGTGCCTTATCAACTTACCAATAAGTTGACTTGTCAAGTATCCATATCCTAACCAACTTTTCTATCCATCGATTTTGAGGCCTTCTAGTGTCTTGAGTTCCTTTCTGTCACCATGGCCTGGGTGGCCTCTCTCTCTGTTTTGGTAAAGACAGATGCAAAATATTTGTTTAACACCTCATTCATGCCCCCTGCCCTCAGATGTACATCCTTCCTTTTTTCTGTATAGATCCCACTCACTTTACCATCCTTTTGCTATTTATATGGCCCAAAATTTTGGGGTATCTTTTTATGTTAGCTGCCTGTATTTTCCCGTAAGTCCTTTTTGCAGCTCTTCTATGTTTTTTCACCTCCCCTCTGAAACTTTGATATTCCTCTTGGTTCTCTATTTTCTACCTGACACTTGTCATTAACACACACATTTTCTTCCTTACCTTAATTTCTATTTCCTTCAGTCTTCAGTCCTTTGTTGCCTTTAGTGCTGTTGCTGAAATGTTGAAGCCCATAAACTTTGTACGATTATGTGCCTTCAGCCATTTATCAATCATAGTATTGGCTGAAGACTGTTCTTTACGATGTTGGGGACGTCTGGAGGAGGCAAAGGTACATCAGCTGCTTGGTACTTCTGGCTGAAGATTAGAGTACAGGCTTTAGTCTAGTTTTTTGCAATGATTTGAGGATGAAGATATTTTGGAACCACCTCCTTCAGTGAGTTGTTTACCACCACTTCTCTCAACTGGATGTAACACGATTGCAGAGCAGTTAACACTGTCTGTCACTTCCTGCTTATGCCGTTTGGTGTGTAAGCAGTTTTGTGTTGTAGCTTCACCAGGTTGACTCCTCATTTTTAGGTATGCCTGATGCTTCTCCTGGGTTTGTCCTCCTGCATTCTTTACTAAAGAAGGGTGATCTCCTGGTTTGAATGGTCATAATAGAGTTGGGCATATTCCTGGCCATAAAGTTACAAATTATGGTAGAAGATATTCTATTGCTGGCAATAGCCAACCTTAAGTTGCTACCATTAGCCGAGTACTCTTTATTCCTGCTGCTCCTTCCAAAGTGAATCATCTCTCACTTTTCGAGGAAGTGATCGAGCGAGGGAGCCATGGTTTACTAAAGAAATTGAATATCTTTGTCAAGTGGAAGAAGAAGACTTATGTTAGGATGAGACATGAAGGCTCCATTAGGGTGCTTGAGAGTTACACGTTAGCCAGGAAAGACCTAAAGAGAAGGCTAAGAAGAGGCAGGAGTGGACATGAGAAGTTGTTGGCAGATAGGACCAAGGAAAACCCTAAAGCTTTCTACAGGTTTATCACGAATAAAAGAGTGACAAAAGTAAGATTAGGGCCAATCAAGGACAGTAGTGGGAAGTTGTGCGTGGAGTCTGAGGAGATAGGAGCAGCACTAAATGAATATTTTTCATCAGTATTCACACTGGAAAAAGACAATATTGATGAAGAGTATACTGATATACCGGTTACTAAACTGGATGGGATTGAGGTTCACAAGGAGGGGTTGTTAGCAATTCTGGAAAGTGTGAAAATAGATAAGTCCGCTGGGCCTGATGGGATTTATTCTAGGATCCTCTGGGAAGCAAGGGAGGAGATTGCCGGGCCTTTTGGCTATGATCTTTATGTCGTCATTGTCTACAGGAATAGAGCCAGAAAGCTGGAAGACAGTAAATGTTCAAGAAAGGGAGAAGGGGCAATCTTGGTAATTATAGACCAGTGAGTCTTACTTTGGTTGTGGGTAAAGTGTTAAAAAAGGTTATAAGAGATATGATTTATGATAATCTAGAGCGGAATAAGTTGATTAGGGATAGTCAACATGGTTTTATAAACCTCACAAACTTTAGAATTCCTTTGTGACCAAACCGGTGGAAGAGGGTGAAGTAATTGATGTGGTGTATATGAATGTCAGTAAGGTGTTTGATAAGGTTTCCCATGGTAGGCTATTGCACAAAATACAGAGGCATGGGGTTGAGGGTGATTTAGAGGTTTGGATCAGAAATTGGCTAGCTGAAAGAAGACAAGGTGGTGGTCGATGGAAAATATTCAGCCTGGAATTCAGTTACTTGTGGTGTACCATAAGGATTGTTTTTGGGCCACTGCTTTTTGTAATGTTTATAAATGACCTGGATAAGGACATAGAAGGATGGGTTAGTAAATTTGTGGATGAAACTAAAGTCAGTAGAGTTGTGGATAGTGCTGAAGAATGTTGCAGGTTACAGACAGATGTAGATAAGCTGCAGAGCTGCCTTGAGAGGTGGAAAATGAAGTTTAATGCAGAAAAGTATGAGATGATTCACTTTGGAAGGAGTAACAGGAATAAAAAGTATTCGGCTAATGGTAAGATTCGTGTTCGTGTAGATGAGCAATGAGATCTCGGCGTCCATATCTGTAGATCCCTGAAAGTTGCCACCCAAATTGATTAGGGTTGTGAAGTAGGCATACGGTATATTAGCTTTTATTGGTGGAGGAATTGAATTTTGGAGCCATGAGGTCGTGCTGCAGCTGTACAAAACTCTGGTGCGGCCGCACTTCGAGTATTGTATACAGTTCTGGTCACCGTATTATAGGAAGGATGTGGAAGCTTTAGAAAAGGTTCAGAGGCGATTTACTCGGATGTTACCTCTTTGGAGGGAAGGTCTTATGAGGAAAGGCTGTGGGACTTGAGGCTGTTTTCATTAGAGAGAAGTTTGAGCGGTGACTTAACCAAGACATCAAAGATAATCAGACGGTTAGATAGGTTGGACAGTGAGAGTCATTTTCCTGTGATGGCGATGGCGAGCACATGGGGACATAGCTTTAAATTGAGGAGTGATAGATATAGGACAGATGTCAGAGGTAGTTTCTTTATTAATGGAGAAGTAGGGCATAGAATGCCCTGCCTGCAAAAGTAGTAGACTCGCCAACTTTAAGGCCATTTAAATGATCATTGGATGAACATATGGATGAAAATGGAATAGTGTAGGATAGTTGGGCTTCAGATTGGTTCCACATGTCGGCGCAACATTGAGGGTCGAAGGGCCTGTACTGCACTGTAATGTTCTATATTTTATTAATGACGTTAATGAAATAGATTGGATTTTAGAACAATCATGGTTTTTTTAAAACATTAGACTTTTAATTCCAGATTTTACTTTTTGATTTCAAATTCCACCATCTACTGTGGATTACTACTCCAACAACAATACCACTATGCTGTCACCTCCACAGTGCTATTTTTGAAGTAACCATGGACTATATATTAGCAGAGCCCATTGTAACTCTCCATCTATGTGTCCTCTGGCAATCACGTGGCTGAGGTTGGATATTAATGCATAGAAGATAAATGTGAACTCACTAATATCCTGTAGTGATGGAGAAAATATAACTTATCAATATTTTCCAAATGCTGAGATGTGTACTAACAAGAACTTTCAATGAACACAATCGGCTTTCAAAACAATCAGACACCCAGAAAACATTGAGCAACAAACTCCCAAGCTTTCAACAAATTCAAATAATAGGCAAACAGCTGTACCAGTATACCGCACAAACAAATTGCTAATACATGAGATTTTATTTGAAATAAAAGTGGTTGAAATGCTGAGTTGTACTGCACCTAAGTTGTGCCACCACTTTACACCCTTCAGTCATTCTTAATAAACCTTCTTTGGTATTTGGGAACATAAATTATGCTTTGAAAGTTTGGCTGCTTCAATAGAAAACTTTACCTCATAAGTTAAAGAATCATGCACATGAAGTTAGCATTGTATATAATTACTTTAAAGTATATATTTTAATAAGTAGAGTTAGAAGTTTTCCTCTCAACGTAAATTTCAAAGTAAACTAAACATTTTGTTTTACTTTGTTTAGTGACAGGAAAGCAACCATTGTTCCTGATGCAGTGTTTGATGCCGCTGATGGAGTTGCCATCACCACTGTGAACTTGAGTAAAAACTTACTTCCTGGAGTGCCTTCTCGGTATGTCTCAAAAGCCTTGAGCGATGTGATTTTTTTTCTTAGTATGAGCGTAGGGTATTAAAAGTGGTAGGTTAGCAGAGTTTAAAAAGGCTTTTTGATGCACTTCGTCTCATCTTTTTTTTGGATATTACATTAATTAAGATTTAAAAAATACTTTTCATCTACAGGAGAGCATTTAAGATAAGCTAATTATATTTAATGGATTGAACTAAATTAATATTCTTTCTGCAGCTAGCATTACTGGTGCTCAAATTTAGCTAAAGGTGAACAACTGGGAAAATGTATTTTGTAACAATATGCTACATTTTGGTGATGTGGAAGTGCCAGTATTGGCCTGGGATGGACAAAGTCAGGAATCACAATGCACTAGGTTATAGTCCAACAGGTTTATTTAAAATCTGAAAGCTTGTGTGATTTCAAATAAGCCTGTTGCACTATAACCTGGTGTCATGTGACTTCTGACAAAATTTCAGTGAATTTGAATCTCTGAATTTTCTTTCTTCAGTCTCAAATGTTTAGTTTGAGTGCTGACAATAACCTACAAAGCAGATGTTTTTACATAAACAACAGATATTTCAGTTTTTAGAAAATATTCTTTCATGTTACTATCCAGTATTCGATTAAAGTTGTAATTTATTCTTGTGAGGTGTCTTATTAAATTGCTGCTGTAAATGTGCACATGCTATTATGGAGGAAGTTGCAAAATTTTGACTGTTAAATATGACTATACTGTGGCTTTAAGAGATGTATTTGCTTTCTAGTTTGTTTTTAATGAAAGATTGAGATAAAGGTGATGGGTAGTCTGCTCAAAGCCAGTAAACAGCTTCTGAGGCCTTGTTTTTTTTTAAGTTGGAGCAATAGAAGTAGCCTGAAGGGTGGGGTCAAGCTCCTACAAAACCAGGATATTTAGTTTTAGCTGTCAGCAGTTGCTGGGGTCTTGACGCTAGCTGTAGAACATCTTGTTCCTCTCTGTTACAACTAAAAGCTGGGGTTTTCTTCCAGCTGCTAGAATTGCATGTAAGACAATCTATTTTAGTGAATTTCCTTTTGCCAAGGGTATGTTTATGGGATTTTACTATGTTGGAACTGCTAATTTGTAGTATATATAGTTTTGTTAAGTATTTCAATAGTTGAGCCAATTTTTTCTTTGTTTTTGTTGGTATTTTAACTGAAGTGTAAAAATGAAATATGTTTTGCTTAAAGTTGAGTAGTTGAACAATATTGCATCTGGAACGCAACACCTTTGACTTTACCTTTTAAAGTAAGAAAAAGTTTTGTCCAGGCTGCCTTATTATATATTTATATTTTTATTTTCCAAAATATTTTTGAGTGGGTTTGGTCTGGTCCTTAATACAAGTAAGGAATTGGTACAGTTTGAAGTCAGGAGAAAAACCTGCACCAGGATGGAGGTTTTGATGAAAGGTCATTGACCTGAAATGATTCTTTCATCATAAATATTCTAGTGCTCACCTAAGCAGCCTTGCATGTTTTACCCTCCATGAACCTTTGCTCATTCAGCTCATTCAAAATATTTTTCAACTTGGAACCAACTAGGAATAAAGCTATGTTATGTCTAGTATTGTGCAGTGAGATTGTGTTAACCTTTATCATAAAAAGATGTAGTTAAATAGACTCAAAGCTGAAGTATCAAGCAGTGAGAAAAACATTTTTAAAAAAATTAAAATATTTGGCAAAAATATTTATCATTAAGAAAAGAAAAACTAAGCAAAAAAAATACATCCATGGATGTCTAAGGATGTTAATAATAGCATTAAATAATGAATGGGCTTTTAATGTTGAAAGAGTAGTAGTAAGTTTGAAGGCTGGGCGCATTTTAGAAACCAGCGAAGGGAGACTCAAAAGTTGATAAACTGGGAAAATTAACCAAGAATATAAAAAGAGATTGTAAGACCTTTTCAAGTATATTAAAAGGAGGGAGTAACAAAAGTAAGAAAGTGCAGACTGGATTGGAAATATTCAGCATGTCTGGCATCATCTGTGGAAGGAGAAACAGAATTCCAGTTCTGAGGAAGGGTCACTGGACCCAAAACAGTCACTCTGATTTCTGTCCATGGATGCTGCCAGACTTGCTGAGCTTTTCCAGCATTTTCTGTTTTTGTTTTTGATTTCCAGCATCTGTAGTTCTTTTCGTTTTCCAAATAAATCCTATTTCATTTTAAACTCTAACGGTAAATGTAAGTGGTAATTAAAGTAAATGTGGATCCAGGTAGAGACAGGAGAATTCATTGAGGAATGAATGGTAGAAACACTGAGCAAATACAACAAATACTCAAAACTAGATAGTCTAGGTCCTCATGCTCAAAAACAAGTATCTGCAGAGACAGTGGATGATTTTCAAAAATTCCTTAGATTCATTAATAAATTTGGCACCACTATTCAAAAAGAAAGGAGAGAGAAAACACAAAGCCCAGTTAACCTGACATCAGTCATCAGAAAACTGCTGGATTATTAAAGAGGTCTTCAGAGAACATGTAGAAAATCACAGCATGATCAGGCAAAGTCGGTATGGTTTTATGAAAGGAAAATTGTGTTTGCCAAATTTATTAGATTTTTAGTATACTTTTAAAATTTTATTTAATTTAATTTAACTTTTAGAAAATGTAAACATTAGAGTAGGTGAAACTGGTAGATGTAGTAGCATATCTTAATTTTCCATAAACCATTTAATTAAGTTGCACTCAAGTTTACTTCTCAAGTTAAGTACACGAGTTGGAGATAATATACATTAGCATGAATAGAAGATTGGTTAACAGATACAAAGCAAATGTGACATTTTGAAATTAACTATAAAGTATGACCAGGATCAATGCTGGGATCACTGCTGTCTACTAGTCAGTGTTAATCATTTAGACTAAAAGACTGAGTCATCTGTAAGATGATGCAATGGCACAAAGCTAAGTTGGCATGAGGAGCTGGGTGAGGAGAACACAAAGAGACTGCAAAGAGATGTAGATCAGTAAAGGGAGTGGACTTTTCTGAAAAAGAGTCATATTGGTCTCGAAACATTAACTGTGCTTCTCTTTCTGAAGATGTTGCCAGACATACTGAGTTTCTCCAGCATTATCAGTTTTCCTCAGATTTCCAGCGTCCGCAGTACTTTGTTTTTATTAATATAAGGGAATGGGCAACAAGGTGGCAAATAGAGTGTAATGTGGGAAACTATGAGGTTATTCATTTCGGTCATAAAAGCTGAATAATTTTAAAGCATGAACTTTAAAATGTTTGCCTGTAGATTTCCTGCCCTTTCACATGCAGCCCATTCTTTTAAAATAAATACTGTAAGTAAAAATTGATTTCTGAATGATTATGCATATATTAGAGTTCTTTAAAACAATGGGCCACAGAGGAAAAGCTGGTTTAATAAGCATATTTCCAGTCCCCTTTTGCTGAATGAGTCCATCCAGTCAACCCATTGAAGGAGTTATTGCTCGGTATTTTACTCACCTTAGAATGTGTAGTGCTAGAAGCTTCATGGCTTACCACAGGATTGCTGAATTAGAGTTGAAATTGGAAAATGTATATGTGGCACAGAAACAGGCTTTTCAGCCCAAACAATCTGCCAGATGCTCTGGTTGCATTTCTTTCCCCTTTTTCTAATCTAAATCTACCATCATAAGAATCTACTTTCTTCTCCCTCAAATGCTTGTCTAATTTTCCAGTAAATGCATTTATACCAATCAATTCAACTGTTACCTGTGGTAGCAAGTTTCACATTCATATCACTCTTTAGGTAAGGAGATTTAGTATTTGAGTACAGATCATTTTAGAAGAAATGAAAACCCTATGTTTGCAGACATTGAGTGAGAACAGATCCAACTCAACGTTGATGTCCCCATTAGCGGTCCAACAGCTGCACATGAATATTAGCCACTTCAAAAAGGTTGAAGAGTAAAGTAAAAGCCACACTTATATTGGAGAAAATGAGCAAATGATGTAGCACATGAGTAAAATTCCAAGAACAAATTGCTTAAAAAAAATTTCAGTAATAGGATGGGTAAGGTTGTTCAGGTATTAATGCCATTATCATTTAAGGCATATTAATTAATATTTATTCCACTGTTCTCCCTCGTTTCAGATTGGGCAACACTTTCAAGTTGATTCCTCAACACTCAATTTCACTTTAAATATTGAAAATGTCCATGGATAACAAAGATATGAAATAGGAGCAGAAGTGAAATTCAGCCCCTTTGGCTTGTTCTGACACTTGATAAGATCATGGCTGATCTGTTTGTGTTTCAAATTTGGCATTCCCAATTGCCTTCTATTTCTTTTGACTTCTTCACCGAACAAGAATTTATCTGCCTGTGCCTTAAAAAATGTTGAGTAATCCATCTCCTCTGAGACAAAGTTCCAAAGTTGCACAACCCTTGGAGAAAACAAAATATCCCCATCTCTAACACGCGCACACACACAATTTAAGTGTTCCCTAGTTGTGGACTGATCCACAAGAAGAAACATCTTTTACATGTTCACCTTCTCAAGACCCTTCAGGATCTTATAAACTTTAATCAAGTCACCTTTTGTTTTTCTAAAATCCAGTGGAAATAACCTATCCTGATGAGATCACCTACTCATTCTAGTAAATCACTCCAGTAAACCTTTTCTGAATTGCCAGTATTGTACTTGTGTCGTTCCTCAGGAAGTCAAGACTGCATGTAGCATTTGAGATGGAGTCACCATTAATCCCTTGGTTAGCTGAGTTTTAACATCCTTTCTTTTGTGTCAAATACCTCTCATATCAAAGAATACCATGTGATTTGCCTTCTTGATTATGTGCTGTACTTGTACATTAATGCATTAGAACACTGAAATCTCTTTGCACCTTGGAATTCTGCAGTTGTTTTTTATGCAAGTAAAACTCTGCTTTTTCATGTTTCTTGCCAAAGAGAACAACTTCACATATTTTCCAGTGTGACTTGCAATCACTTTCTTCAATTTTAATTTTTGTTTTCTCAAAAATGCCGATTTTTATAAAATATTGCAACAAGTGATTGGTTTCTATTTTAATAAAGCTCCGAATTAGGAAACTATTTAGTTTTAGCAACTTCAAAATAGCATTGCAAAAGAATGTTATGCTAACGACACTCTACAGCGATGGCTATGGATTTAAAATTTAGCAATGTTGGTAGGGTCAGAAAAGAAAGAAGACTCTAATTCTATTTTGCGCTATAAAAATTACATGTGGCATACTAGTCAAACATGTGTTTTTGAAGAAGATACTAAGATGTCAATATTATTATTGAATGTTGTCTTGCCATACAGGATTTCAGAATTTAAGGCCACCGTCACGGATGTAAATCTTGGTTTCAACAAGCTTAGTTCTGTTTCTTTAGAACTTTGCACGTTGGAGTTCCTGATTCATCTGGATCTTAGGTATGCTAAGTTCTTGCCAATTCTTTTGTGTTTTTGTTGTTATTTCATTTCTAACTTTGGAGTTAGAAGTAATCATTTTCACTAGAATGTGTTCTCTTTTTTTAGACCAAAACCGCATGTGCTAATGCCACATTTTAAATTGTGTAAGATGCATATTAGAGTGATGAAGGCAGGCTTAATATCACCAAAAATGAACCTGCCTAGTATGTTATAATTTAAACATAGCTAAGAGGAATTTGAAACTTTTCATCTTGCTTTTATCAGAACCAAGATGCAAGAAACATACTTAAGGGAGGAAAAAGAAACACCATTTTATACAGACTAGGAAAAGGGTTCTGATTTGGTTAGGCCATTATTGGTGTGGAGATGCAGCAAGAACTGTTAACTGTCAATTTGAATTGGAAGTCATAATTCTTAAATCTTAATTTACAATACAGAATGAGGCCATTCAGCCCACCTTGTATGTACTGGCTCCTGAAAGAACTACCCAGCTAGCCCCATTCTCCAGCCTAAATCTCTGAGCCCTCTAAATTCATCACTTTCAAACATATATCCAGCCATCTTTTGAAACCTCCTATAGTTTCTACCTCCATTACTCTCGCAGCCAGCGCATTTTAAACCTAACAACTCTGAGTAAAGAGGTTAGTTAGGGTGCTGTCCTAATGATGTGGTGAAGTTTGGCAATCTCCTTGACCCTTCTTTGGATTTGAAAAATGTGCAATGTATGTACAAATTTCTTTTGCCTACATAAAACAGAGTCTTGAGTACTTATGTATGGAGCTTTTAGTACACAAATGTATCACACTGCAGGCCCTGCTGATAATCTTAAATTTTTTCCATCGTAACTCTTAGCATTGTTCAGATTATGTAATAATGATTTCCAATCTAATGGAAGACATACTTTTCTCAGTCAGTCTACATGGTGGAATTCTCACAGCCTGCATGCCACAAGGTCAGTCTTGTTCTCATAATGTTATAAGTCGGGTCCGAGCTGTCTGCTCATTGGGTTAAAGCATATTGAAACAATCCTTCATAAAGTGAATATCCAGATCAAATCATTACTCATACATTACTTTTGGCTCTGAGCGATACCTCTCATTACCATGGAATGAGGAGATGTCTCATAAATTTGAATAATAGGCGTCTCATAAATTTGAATAATAGGCATCTCACATTATTTCTATGCAGTAAATCCATGAGTGGTTTTCTCCACTAACAGGATGCTGCCATCAAGCCTAAAAGACTTTTTGCCGATCACACAAATTAATAATGTGATCCATGAACTCCAGTGCTGGTGTGATATCAGGCATGTCAATTGAATATCCCAACAATTAGCAAACCAAATCAAATACGTCCCGTTGACCATTTGCAGCTGGTGTCAGCTGCTCACGCTCAAATAGCCAATGCCTCAAAAGTATATCCTCCTTTTAGATATGAATCTGCTTTTGGAAATCATTTCTAAAATGAATCTGTGCTAGTGATTAACCATAAACCAATTTACGGTCATCAACCAGGTCCACAGTATGATGTGTTTGTGTGTTAGCAGCCTCATACATAAATACACAGGACCCTGTTTCATATAATCAAAAGGAATTTATAAATATGTTGTGTCTTTTAAAAGCTCCTGGAAGCAGCCAAAATCTGTTGCACCTCCATGTTAATACTCTGATCTACAGAATCTACTTACAGAATCTGAAAATTAAGATGGGCAATTAACCGTTTTGCTGTACCTCCATGCCAAATATGGCCCAACCAATTAGCGTCCTCTAAAATGGACTCACTTTTATTCGATTCTTCTTGTGTCTTAGTTTCGATGAAAGCAAGATAAATAGTTCAACTTCTGATCTTTAGCAATATTTAAGTTTTGGACCGCCAGCATTTATATATGATAGAATTCAGCTCTAATAAGTGTAATTCTAAGTAAATATTTCACACTCTGGAATTTAGTCTATCTTTACATTTTTCATCAGTTATTTTGTAAATGGAAACTACAGCTTCCCAGAGGAATTCTACCTTGAAGAATACTCTTCAGTCATAAGTAAATGAGCAAAGGTGGATTTTGAATATGTAGTACAGAGCAAAAGGAGCTTTGGTGGAGATGGAAATAAAAAGACCAAACATAAATTTTGATTCTTTATCAAATAGTTAATTGTTTAATTATAAGACTTTTCTGCTTTGATATTAGTAATAAGAAACAATACAGTTTTCATTTTTTAAAAAAGTTGCATGATCTTTATTTTTGGTTCGTAGCGTTCTCAAAATAAGTATGTACTTATTCTGCTTCTGGTATTTTTTTTGGAAATTGAACCTTTTTATAAACCCATATTAGTGCTTCTGGTCCTCTGTCAGGTTAACAGACTAAAGTAAAAAGCATTTTATTTATTTGGGTAGTAGACCCATCTTAATGTGTGGAAAATGCAGTGAAAGCTATCCTTATGCAACATTGGTTATCTCCCAGTATGTTGACTGACAACAATGACAGTAGGCCATGGATGAGAGGGGTACAGGTACAACTAAGCAAGGGAAGTACCTTTTAACAAGCAGACGGACTGTACTCACTAATCAAATTAATTATAACACGTGAATTGGGGTGGGGGTTGGTGGGTAGCTGTCTTATGGAGCAGTTTTAGTGTCCATACCCTTGGGTTCAAGTTCCAGAGTTCTGGACTACCAGCATTTATATATAATAGAATTCACTTCTAATAAGTGTAATTCTCAGCATATAGAAAATTATATTGCTCCAGTGATGTGTAATAACATCTGTAAACAGGTTGATTAGAAAAATAAGTTAACAAATGATTGGACCACCGAACTGTCTAACAGGGTGCAGATGAGGCTCATCAGTGGAAGAGTAAAGTTTTCTATCTTTAGGAATATTTTGTCTACCCAAACGTATAGAAGTTGTAATCTAAATGAAGAGTGCAGATAAGTTAATTTGATATTGAAATATGATTTTAATAATTAAAGGTGTATTATTATTATATCAGTATATCATATAAATCTGTTCTATGATTAAGGATTTTTTTAGCTACGCATGTTTGGTTTTCAGTTTTGTAAAAAATGATTAATAAGATATTGAAGACTTCCTTGAGTTAGAAGATTTGGTTCATAAAGTGAAAATCAAGTTTTTCTTATTTTTTTGAAAAAGGCAAAAAAGCAGTAAATGTCACTAATAATGTCACTTATTATTTTTCTTAAGAAATAATCTTTTGACTTCCCTGCCAATGGAAATAAAACAACTACAGCATTTGCAAACTGTAATCCTTTCTTTTAACAGGTTAGTATTTTCAAATGTCACTAGCTTCACAGAATTTAAATAATTCAAGTTTCCTTCTTTGGACGATGGATATAAATATTATCTTTTCATTTCTCAGGATTGCATTTGAATTTGTTTGTCTGCATGCAGTATCTAGCATGGTTTCTATCTGCTGTGCTGAGAAAAGCAGTGTAAGCATTGCGTCTTATTCAGTGCAGTATTGTACATTTATGTATAAAGTCCAGCTAACAGTATTTGGTCTTTGTGCAAATGATAACATTACTTGGATGACTATTGTGCCTTAGGATAGCAATACGTTTTGCAGTGCTTCACAGCTGTGTAATCTGACAAAAAAAATTACACTGTATCCAAGGAATTTGACATTAAGGTAGATGAACAAATGCTTGGTCGAAAACATAGGTATAAGAGGAAACCCTAAAGGAAGAAAGGGCAGCTCATAGGGATGCAAACGCATAGCATGGTGAGTAGACAATTAAAGGCACGGCTGCCAGTACTTAAGTGAAAGAAGTGAGGCACGCTTTAATGCATGAAATCAAACTGTAGGAAATAATATTCTGACAATTTTGCACTTCAAATTTGTAAGAGCAGAACCCACTAGCTAAGGCCACACACCCAAAGCTGTACCATGTGGAGAAATGTTTCATTCTCATCCCATCTGGTTTTGTTTATCTTTCTCCTCTTTTCCTTTTCTCCCCCCCCCCCCCACCAAACAATATTAGCAGAATAATAATTATTATTATCTATGCTACAATATTTTTGTCTGTTCATTTACTTGTGAAACAGGTACCTGGAGGTGATGAGTAAAAAACATGCAGGGGATATTTGTGGATTGATGCAGCAAAATAACATGCCATATGATCATTTGAGAATTTGCTTGGTTATTTGGGCATATAATCCTGTGACATTTTAGCAAAATATTACTTAAACTAATTCTGATTTGAACTGCTTTCAAACTTCACAAAACATTTTACAATTATGAGCAATTATTTTATGCTAATAACAAGCAGTAAGTTGCTGATTTTAAAGGCCTACATCATTTAATTACTGATGGCATTCAATCTGAAATGCTAAAACTCTGCCATTTGTAGAAATTAACAAAATTTACTTTTTTTTCTGTTTACAAAAGAAAATTTTAAAAAAATGTAAATGTTGCAAAAATCTGCACAAATTGCATGCAGTTATAATTGTTTACTTTATTTCTCCTGTTCTCATTGCTTTAGGAAATGTGGGTGAGGGCAGGGTGGATTTGTGAACCCAGTTAAGACTCATTGGATGTCTATTCCACTCTGTTGGTTGCAAGTTAGCCAGGTGAAAGGATTTTGGTTAATGTCAGTCAGGCCTCCTGGTTCAGAGGTACCACTGTACCACAAGTACCTCTTTTGTAGCTTAAACTGAATAGCTTTTAATCCAATTGATACCTGGAGCAATTGCAAATGTGCAGCTGTTGGATACCTGTGTAAATTGCCAAGATTAATGAGATTGGTTCCGTGTATCTCCTGATACTTCATATCTTTTACACTTAATCAATGACCCATCTTCATACTCTATCTTCCTTTTTCTCTCTCCTCCTCCATCTTCACTCAATTTCTTTCTTTTGTGGGGCTATCACTTGATTATTTCTTTCCAATTACTGCATTATCGCCAACCTCTCCTGATTTTAGTTCTACAAGTAGCTCACCTCTGCCCTTACCTGTTCTTCCTATCCGAAATCCTAATCTGTTTATCTATTACTCTGTAATGGATTTGGCAATGCTTCTTTTGCTGGAACATTTATAAACTACAGTTCACCCAGAATACACAGTGTGTCTCTTCAACCATTCAAAGATATGGATCCAGTCACTACTGGTCTCTCCCCTTGTTTATTGTATATCACTAAGATTTGATTTTAGGATTTACAGACATTTCTTCAAGTCACTCCACATCCTCATCCTTGCCGCACAATGATTTCCTTCAGCTCTGTATTCATGTATACAGTCTCTATTAGTCCATCACTTCTTATTTTCCGTTTTTGCTGTTCTCTTCTCTGTGGCTTCATTCATATTTTCCCATTCTCTCGAATCCCAATCTTCACTTGGCTAGCTCCTCTCTTCCTTCTAAAAACATTTTGAAAATACTCTTGATTTATACTTGTCCACCTTGACCCACTCTTCCTACTGGTGTGCACTCTGTATCCACTGAACTGGAAAGCTTCCTTGTAGCTCTTTTTGCTTAGCTCTATCTGTCTATTTTAATTATTTAATTTTTAAAGCATTTTGCAATGTCATATAAAATGTATGGTAAGATAGCCAACTGTTTGGGGTAGGGTTAGTTTCAGAAATGCATATAAACCGAATGAACTGCGGATGTTATAAATCAGAAACAAAAACAAATTGCTAGAAAAGCTCAGCAGGTCTGGCAGCATCTGTGCAGAGAAATCAAAGTTGATGTTTTGGGTTGAGTGACCCTTCCAAGGAAGCACCACCCGATCCAGAACATTAACTCTGATTTCTGCCAGACCTGTTGAGCTTTTTCAGCAATTTCTGTTTTGTTAATTGAGTAAGATTTGATCAGTTACTCAGTAAATTAAATTTAAATGTAAATTGTTTAAGCTGAGTTTGTATATCAACTTGTTAAAACGTTCGTTGCTCTATAACATTTTGTTTCAAACACCATAGTAAAGAAATACTCAGTTAAATTATATATTTTTTATTTCTTGTTTAGCATATGTTTTGTGTTCTGTCTTCAGGTTTAAGGAGTTCCCTAATGCTTTATACCATATCCCAGCACTAGAAACTATTCTTATCAGTAATAATCAGATGGGCTCAATTGATGCATTCCAATTGATGCAGCTTGAAAAACTGACTACACTGGACATGCAGAATAATGATTTAATGCAGGTCCCACCAGAACTGGGGAGCTGCGTAAACCTAAGGTAAATGAGTTACATATGTATAAAAAAACTTGAGTTAGGAGCAGAGGTAGGCTTCTTGGCTCCTCAAGCCTGTTCCACCATTCAATTATGTAAATTTTGTAAAATACCTTTACTATGCGAAAAGGTATTATTGTAGATTAAGTTATGCTGTATTGATTCAGCTAATTTTTTTTAGCACTGGTGTTTATTTTATAATGATGAAAAGGGACTAACATCATAAGAAATAAGAACAGGAGTAGGCTATTCACCCCTTCAGACCTCTGAAATTCAATAAAATCATGACAAATCTGATTGGCATGTTATGGATGTACTGGTGTTGGAGTGGGGTGGACAATGTCGGAAGTCTCACCACAGCAGGTTATAGTCCACCAGGTTTATTTGAAATTACAAGCTTTCAGAATGCTGCTCCTTCGTGATGTGAAGTCAGGACATTCACCCGACAAAGGAGCAGCGCTCTGAAAGCTTGTGATTTCAAATAAACCTGGTGGACTATAACCTGGTGTCGTGTGACTTCCGACTTAACCTGATTGTGATCATAATTCAGATCTGCAAGGGACATAGCTTTGAATGTATTCAAAGACCAAGCCTCCACTGCTGCCTGGAGAAGAAAATTACAAAGACTAGCAATCCTTTAGGTCATAAGTTCCTCCTGGTCTCTGTTTTAAATGAAAGACCCCTTGTTTTTAAACTATGTCCCCTTGCTTTAATTCCCCTAAAAGGGAAAGATTCTTTCAGCATTTGCTTGTTAAGCCTCAACCTTTTTTGTTTCAATAAGGTAGTCTATTATTCTTCTAAGCTCCAATGAGTATAGTGTGAACCTCTTCAGTCTTTTCTTGTAAGACAACCTGGAAAATTTACTTAATTTCTCCCAACTGCTGCTAATACATCACTCCCAAATTAAGGTGATCAAAACTGTACACAATACCTATGATGCAGTCTCACGAATGCCCTCTGCAGTTCACTTCATCCTCCTTGCAATAAAGGTCGACATTCCATTTATCTTCCTAATTACTTGCTGTACCTGCATTCTAATATTGTGTACAGGGCATTCAGAGACCTTCTGTAACACAACATGCAGCTTTCTCCATTTTATTTACTATTCTGTTTTGAGTATTACCTTATAACCACAGAATTTGTCAAAGTGCTTTAACAACCAGTGGAGTACTTTTTGAAACATGGCCACTGTTACAAAGTAGGAAGCATTGCAGTTGATTTTATGACAGAACAAATTCCCAAAAATGACAAATGATAATCAGTTTATATGTTGATACAGAGTCAACTATCGGACAGGACAGGGAGGACAACTCCTTTGCTTTTCAAATTAAGTGCCATGGGATATTTTACAGCCACCTGTCAGAGCCTTGGTTTAAGGTCTCGGCTGAAAGATAGCACCTCTGCAGTGAAGCATCAACCTAGATTTTTGTGTCATATTTCTGGAGTTTAACTTGAACTCCCAATCTTCTGACAATGAGATAAGAGGGCTGCCAACTTAGGCACAGTGCACTGAATTCTTTGCTCTTTTAAAACTGTGATATACATTTTAAAAGATTCATTTCAGATTCAAAGACCTGATTAGATCATTAGACACAGGAGCAGAAATTGTAGGCCATTGAGTCTGCCTTGCCATTCAGTGAGAACATAGGTGATCTGATAATCCTAACCCCACTTTCAAGCCTTGACCCCATAACACTTGATTCCTTACTAATTAAAAATCTCTCAGCCTTGAATCTTAACGAATGAGCCTTGAAAGTCTTCTGCAATTTTGAATTACCCTCTGACAGAAAAAATACCTCCTCATCTCTGTTTTTAAATGTGTATTCTGTTATTCTGA
This sequence comes from Hemiscyllium ocellatum, assembly GCF_020745735.1. NCBI lineage: Eukaryota > Metazoa > Chordata > Chondrichthyes > Orectolobiformes > Hemiscylliidae > Hemiscyllium > Hemiscyllium ocellatum. The sequence goes on along the minus strand of NC_083409.1, from coordinate 61,140,499 downwards.
GATTATGCCATCTGATTCTAGATTGTCCCACAAGAGGAAACAACTTTCATATCTATCCTGTCAAGTCCCTAAGAATCTTTTATAAATCTCAATCTCTCATTTTTTGAAATTCAAATGAGTAAAGGCACAACCACTCAACCTCTCCTGTTAAGAAAGTTCATTCGTCCCTTCTATCAATATAGTGAACCTTCTCTGGACTGCCTCCAATGACAGTATATCTTTCTTTTGAATAAGGGGATGTAAACTATTTCATAATATTCTAACTGGTTGTTCTAGTGCTTTGTATAGTTTTAGCAAAATCTCCCTACCTTTGTATTCTATTCCCTTTTAAAAAAGGTCAATATTCCATTTGCCTTCCTTATTACCCATGAACTTGGATGCTTGCTTGCTTTGTGATTCATGGATATGGATTTCCAGTTCTCTCTGTTCTGTAACTTTCTGCTGTCTTTCTCTATTTGAATACTATTTGGCTTGTCTTTTCTTCCTGTCAAAGTGCATAACCTCACATTTTACCACAAGTTCCATCTGCCAAGATTTTGCCCACTTCTGCAGTCCTCTTAAGATTAGCCTTAAAATGGCTTAACAATTACAATTGCAATTCAAGTTCCTAATGTTGATTTAACCATTTTTGTGTTTTTAATTGGTTCATCAGTTAACAGCATGCTATTATTAAATGTACCTGTATTATAATTCACCACATGATCTCATACAACTTAATTTGTTCATTTCAGTAGCTTTTGTGATTGAAATTTATTTTAATGTATATTTATTCTTGGATGTTAGCAAGGCAGCATTCTGTTCTTTCATAGTTACTCTGGAAGAGGTGCTTTCTCCTTAATTGTGATGTTAGGTAGGGAATCCTAGGATATTAACTTAGTATTGGGATGTCAATATATGTAGAAATCAAGATGTTGTTCTCTTGGAGGTTATGATGCTCCCACAACATTGTTGCTCTTGACTTTCTCAGTGGTAAAGATCACAGAAAAGAGCTTCTGTTGAAGTAATTGTGGCCAGCTGCTGACCTGCAACTGTAGATAGTACATCCTGCAGCCATCATAGACTGGTGATGGATCTGCTGGATATTGATTTAGTGATTGGAATATCAGTGAATCAATTGCATAAATGAATTACAATTAATTCCTTGGATTCGTGGCATGAAGAGAAATTTGTTATAAAATTTTAAAACTATAAAAAATAATTATCTGGTTATATAATTGATGGTATTTAGATATGAAATATTAAAAATCATTTACTCTATTTCAAGAAATTAAACCAGCAAAATTATTTTAATGAAATTGACAAAATTATTAGATTTAGCAAAGAAAAGTAGATGATGAGTAATTAAATTTTATCTGAAAGGGAACAAAGCCAAATAATGGAGTCATAGAGATGTACAACACTGAAACAGACCCTTTGGTCCAACTCATCCATGCTGACCAGATAACTGACCTTTTATATCAAAAAGTTCCTTTTATATCTTTCCCCTCTCACCTTGAACTTATGCCCTCTAGTTCAGGACTCCCCAACCACAGGGAAAAGACCTTGCCTATTTATCCTATCCATGCCCCTCGTGATTTTGTAAACCTCTATAAGGACACCCCTCAGCGTCCCAGCTTATTTAGCCTCTCCCTAAAACTCAAATCCTCCAACCTTGGTAACATCCTTGCAAATCTTTTCTGAACCCTTTCAGGTTTCACAACTTCCTTCCAATAGGAAAGAGACTAGAATTGCACTCAATATTCCAAACGTGGCCTAACCAATGTCCTGTACAACCGCAACATGACCTCCCAACTCCTGTACTCCAGCTCTGACCAATAAAGGAAAGCACACCAAACACCGCCTTCACTATCTTACCAATCTGTGACTCTGCTTTCAAGGAACTATGAACCTGCACTCCAAGGTCTCTTTGTTCAGCAACACTCCCAGGACCTTACCAATAAGTGTAAAAATCCACCTTTATGCATTTCAAGATATCCAGCACCACCACCTTGGTAATATGGACCTTTTTCAAGATGTCACCATCTATTTCTCCACATTATGTATCTTCCATCTCCTTCTCCACAGTAAACACTGATACAAAGTACTCATTTAGTATCTTCCCCCACCTCCTGTGGCTCCACATATAGGCTGCTTTGCTGATCTTTGAGGGACCCTATTCTCTTCCTAGTTTCTCTTTTGTTCTGAATGTATTCATAATATCATCTTCGATTCTCCTTAACCCTCTCTCCCAAAGCTATCTCATATCTCCTTTTTGCCCTCCTGATTTCCCTCTTGAGTATACTCCTACTGCCATTGTACTCTTATAATGATTCACTCGATCTCTCCTGTTTATATCTGACTTGCACATCCTTCTTTTTCTTAACCAAAACCTCAATTTCTCAAGTAATCCAACTTTTCTTTCACTCTAACAGGAATATACTGTTTCTGGACTCTCATTATCTCATTTCTGAAGGTTTCCCATTTTCCAGCCATCCCTTTACCTGTTAACATCTGCCCCCAATCAGGTTTTGAAAGTTCTTGCCTAATACTGTCAAAATTAGCCTTCCTCCAATTTAGAACTTTAACTTTTTAGATCTGGTCTATCCTTTTCCATCACTATTTTAAGACTAATATAACTATGGTCACTGATCCCAAAGTGCACTCCCACTGATACCTCAGTCACCTGCCCTGCCTCATTTTGCTACAGTGACATCTTATGTCTCTAGGATCCACATATAGAGTTTATTTGGGAAAAATGTAACAAGGAGCTATTCTCAAAAATATAAAATATGAACTTTAAGTGGTTGTTGTAGATATATTAAGTCATTTTGACCTAATGGATACATCCAAAGTAGACTCCTCAGGATGGTCAGTGAGATATTGGATAGGATTGAATTCCTTACCATTCTTTGTCATAAGACTTGCAGTATAGATCTAAGCAGTTCTGCACAGCAATGTAAGATGAAGAGCGACCAAAGGATTGCTAAGCTTATGTTGTGTCTCCTAGCAGCTGAGTGGATATTTCAAGCAGATTTCTTTCTCACCTTCTTGTAGTTGCCTTTTATAGTTAGTATTTTTCCAAACAGATCTCTTTGTAGCAGAATTTTGTATCTTCATTTGTCCCACAAGTTCTATAGGTCGTATAACAACATATCTATCTTTAAGCTGTATATTTTCCAGTGTTCAAATGTGCCACTTTCTTTCATGTAGAACACTCCTACTTGAAGGAAATCCATTTCGTAATCCAAGGGCAGCTATCTTGGCCAGAGGAACAGCTGCAGTCCTGGAATATCTTAGGAACCGCATTCCTACATAAATCTGTGCCTGGCAGAAGGAGGATTGCTCTGCTGAAGATATTGCGAGGGTTTAAAGATTTAATCAGGATAAAATATTTAGGAGGCTTTAAAAGGAAATTTTGGTGTTTTCCATAATATTAAAACAGTTATGTTTCAAGATTACTTTTGCTTTTATAGATTTAAAGTTGACTTCAGTGGCTTCATTTCAGTGCAAGTAAGTATAATGTACATGATTTATTTGCATTAACTATTGTCTAGGTAACAATTTTCATTAAACATGAGAAGAGGATCTCCACACTTCTGCACTGCATGCCAAATTCTAAGTGCACTTTACTGCAGCACATGATTGAATCCTTTTGATGTAGCACGAGTGATGGTTTTGTACCTCCAATGAGCAATTAATTGAACTTTTTTCTGAAGCTATCAGTTTCGGTAGAAGTGCTTCTGATTCTTTAAAATATTGAACCTCTGGGTATCTTAAATCACATTATTATGTAAATTTCTGGCTGGAATTTGGCGGTTTTGAAATATGCTCTGTTTTGCTGAATGTTTGTGATTTTGAGGTTTTTATTATTCATTATTTGTTCATTACATCTTATTAAATCCATGTTGTGCCATTCTTCCTTGACATGCAAAAAATCTTTTTTTTGAAGTAAATTTCTCAGTCAGTTATTTTCTTATAAATGCATTAGGACAGGTGATTTATTTAAGACCACTTGTAACATATGAGCTGAAAATGTGTTGCTGGTTAAAGCACAGCAGGTCAGGCAGCATCCAAGGAACAGGAAATTTGACGTTTCGGGCCAGAGCCCTTCATCCTGATCATTCATGATCATAACCTTCAGTCTGTTGTTATAAAGGGGACTCGTACCACAGGATAATCTGAAACTGCACCAGTAGTTCTGTGGCAGAAAAAAAAATTTGCTGGAGAGAGAGAAACATATCTTTTCTGACACTGTGGCCTGCCACTGGAATCCACTTCCAGGGATATGTTGAACTTTGCATATAGTGTGGGGCCCATCCATCCTCATAAGAATTTGGCAGTGCTCCCAAAGTAGCCAGTTAATTAACTGCTGCTGGCTTTTATCTCCCATCACCAAGTTACCTGTGATCTTTTTTCAATCTGTTAACAACCTCCAGTAAATGAACATGTTTCCAATTGAATAATTTAGGTGCAAAGTCCATTAAGGGCAACACAAACCATCAAAGTTGATGGAGGTGGGGGAGAGAAGGGAGCTAAATCAAACTGGAGTCGGAGGGGATGCAGCTGGCCGGTTAGCAGTTTCCATTGATTATTTGAATCTGGTAAGGTTGACCAAAGGCAGGAACTCAAATGCATTTTAAAAATCGTTTCCCACTGTCTGCTGGCTAGTTGTTTTTCTGCCCTAGTTTTTCTGGAGTGAAAAGATTGAAAGGAGTAAATTACTTTTCTAGTGTTGTAATGTAGGTTTACAAAGAGATTAACTTGTAGGGAAGTCTGAGTAAAGAAAAATAATCTTTTTTTAAATTTGATACAAATTATTCCATTGTACACATTAAACGGATAGCTGCTGTTTTCAATATGAAACTTGATGCTGGCCTATGAAAGCTTTTTTAACCTTAGCCTGGAAGATTCAATCCCCAATCCTGATTTAGTAAATCAAAGAGCTATATGGTATCAAGAATGTGTTGCTGGAAAAGCACAGCAGGTCAAGCAGCATCCAAGGAGCAGGAGAATCGACTTTTTGGGCATAAACCCTTTATTAGCAACACACTCTGGACTCTGATCTCCAGCATCTGCAGTCCTCACTTTCTCCATATATATGGTATGCTTTGCATAGGATGTGCTTATTCAAGACCTTTTGAATCATATTCTCGTGAAAGTTTCAAACAGAGTTTAAAATATCAGGAAGATTTATTTAGACATCTGTTGATCCTATCTTGACAATTCATCTAATTGCATTGATGGATTTTCAAGAATTCTTATAGAGAAATTGTTGTTTTCAAGGCATCAAGTCTACTTTATGTAACTTTTTTTCTGCAAATACCTGTAACTGTGAACTTTGACATTCCTACCTGACTGTAGTGCTTTATACATTCTGGTGATATGTCTGTATGTTGGAACAGATTTCTAAATGAGATAAATTTATATTTCAAGTGTTTGTGAAATTCAACAACTGCACTCTAGGTGTAGTTGCAGTGTTATTCAATCAGTTGCCAAGATAGGATTCTGTTGAGGAGGTTGATCAGAATCATTTGAAACTACTGTTAAAAAGAATGGTGTTGCTTGGCACAGCAAGATATGACAGCAACAATTTCTTGTTATTAAAAAGGCTTGAAATTTTGGCAGTCCAACATGTCAGCTGCGCAGCAGGATTTTGAAAATTATTCTAGAGACAAAACTTTTATTCTAAATACCATACTGTGGTGCTATAACTACATATCTTATACAAACTGCAAGTTGCTCAAAATTTATTGGCAATTTTATTTTAACACAACAAAATTATGACTGGTGCTTGGACTATCAGCTTACAGATAAATTCCATTTTATCTAATGCCTTTACTCGTGAAAATGTGGAAAGGTTTAATGCCTTCCAAATTAATGTATTGATCCTTGCCATTCCTCAAAAGCATCACTACCTTTTAGATGTGGAGGTGACTGGTGAAAATTTTCTTAAAATGTATTCTAGGTTGTGTTTGAAATTATAATTCATTGCTATCAAATAATAACTGTTTGATTTATAAAATACTTTTTTGTCTAAAACAAGTTGTTTTCTGTACCTTTTGTAAATTCTTGATCTTTGAGCAATACCGTTATGTTAAAATTTTGCATGCTGACCAATGTCAATATTTAATGAGTTTCATTGAATCAAAATTTCATTAGTGTAATTCTGTTTATACTTTTATACAAATTTAATTTATTGCATAAATATGGTAATGTATACTGGCATATTGGTCTGATAAAATTGGCATTAAAAAACATTAAGTTATACTTTTGGTGAATACATCATAAAATGTAGTGTTGTATCAGACCAGAAAAGAGAACAATTTGAGCAAAACATTGTCGTTATAATGCAAAAAGGAGATCTATTCGATCCATCATTTCTGTACCAGCTCATTGAACAGGTTTTAAAAAGTATATTTTTGATGCATGTGTGAGAGAGAGAGAGTGTGAGAGTGAGTATTTTGGGCAATAATAGTGTTGCTGATGATGGCTGTTGTAATACCAACAATCTCCTGGCTGCATTTAGGTGATCTCAGACATAAACTTTGGATCAATTGTAGATTCATTATGCTCTGTTGTACTTACACTAAAAGATGCAGCACATTTAGCAGGAATTATTGAAGAAGACCACTTTAGTTCTGAAACGTATCTTTGTTTGGAAGAGATGACAATTAGTTTCCTTGGCTCATTACCTGAACTAGAATTCTTGTTCTTATAGAAAGCTTTCAATTCCAAAGTGATTGACAATGGACAAAATCACTAATATCTGTTCCAGAAGTGCAAATCATTAACACAGTTTTATATTTTGACAAGAGCATTAATACATTAAGAATTAATTCAACCTAAAAACTGGGAGTTAAAAAAACTATGAAATTCAGTAATGAGACTTACGCAACACAGCGTTGGCATGATAAATCCATTTAGCAAGAGATATTTACAACTGTGTAACAATTTAAATTAACGTTTCTTCATTAAAGAGACTTCATACATTATTGAAACACTTTTTAATACAGAAAAAAATCCCAGAATTTCAAAGCCAAAAAATAGCTCTGTTATAATTGGCACCCACATCAGAAGTGAGTGGCTTGTTTTTTTTAATCTCTGGTAAAATTTCTCCAAATATATACATACAGAATCTGCAAAATGCATTCTGAACACATTAGACACTGTACCAATAAAATAGTGTCAATACTTAGTACATAAATAAAATTGGAAGGATTAGACTTGCATGTGCATTTGAACAAACAAGTTTTTCAACTTCACTATAGTGTGTGAAACTAAAAAGTGTAAAATCTTGTATTTTCGTTTTTGCACATAAAGCAGCTTTCAAGTCCAGTAAAATACTTTTGACTGCAGAAGCAGATGTTTACATTCACAATCTAAATGATTAAAAGTTATTTTAAATGTCATTGACAGTTATTTACAAAATACTGCAGTTAGACTAAATTTTACTCTTGTTTTTTCTTTCCATTCTGAATTTTGCACATACAAAAATGTGAGTTTTCTTGTACATCAACAAAGCTGCATTTACATAAAGGGTTCACTTTTACAATGCAATCTATTCTATGATACCTGAACCAATGGTATTCATGGGTCACTTGCCCTCTGTCTTTCTGTATTCGTGGTTCTCAACAGATATGCTGCCTCATTCAATTTAAGAATCCCAGTTGTGATCAGCCCACCTATTAGACATTGACTGAGTTAGAACTCAAAACACTTCCCTTTCTCTTTCATATTTCAGTTAGAACTATTATTTGCAAGCAGCCTTACCACAATTTCCAAACAATAAATAAAAGAAAATCCAATATGAATTGATCCATTATTTTCCTCTACTTGTGGTGAAAGGCCATGCCTTCATCTTTCAATGATCAGTTAAGAAATGACTCAAGTTGAGTTCTATACATAATGGGTCACAGGCACAGATCATCTCCCATTACATTGTAGTTAGTATTGCTCAAAATAGCAGTATTTCCTAACAATCTCCAAGAAAGGTATTGTTTGATTTTCATTTAAAAGTTGATAATTAACAACTGCATATTAAAACAGTAAGAAAAAATAAGAAATGTGAGATAACAAAATCCACTGTTTTGTCAGAGTAAGAAGCTTCAAATCATACTTCTGTTTGAACACATTTTAAAGCTGGAAAAAATGGTATTTTTAGTGAATTAAATTTTTGAGTAATATATTTTGGTTTTTAAATTACATTCTAATGCAATTTTAGTATAATTTTAACCTTAAGTGCATTTGATGTGTTAGAATAGTTACAATAGAGTTAAAATTGAGGTAGTAGACTTAAGCTTATCATTTCTTCTTGCAAAGGGGGGAAAATGGCAAAAACAAAATAAAAAGTTCTAGAAATTTACTTTATCAGAATTTGGGTGCGTGGGCAGAGCATAAAAAAAGTTCCAATATGAATTAATTACCACTGCAGTAATAGCACAAATCTGGAACTACAGGACACTCTCACATTGAAGGTGAAATTATACACCAGGTTTGGTCATGTGGAAAACAAATCATTACTATATTTCTTTCTTAACCATAGGGATTGATTTATTTCACTCTTAAGCAAATATTAACCCACTACAACTTGCACCACCACCAAATCGTCCCTGATTTTATTTGCCAGGCACTGTCAGGATATAAGTCTTTTGGCACATTAATAAGTTACCTGGTTGCCAAAATAAAGACAAAGTAAAAATAATTGCAGCTTATGTAATGTCTTCATGTCCTTCGGTCAAAAATACATTCAAACTAATGAAATGCATATTTAAAGTGTAGTCACTGTTGCAATGCAAGGAACAATGTCAGCTAATTTGTGCACAGCAAGCTTTGCCATTAAGCAATCTGATAATGACTAGATGCTATGTTTTAGTGATGTTGCTTGAGGGTTAAATAGTGACTGCGCAATACTGCATTAACTCCATGAGCAGTGCCATCATATGTTTTATGTATACCCAAAAGGCAGTCAAGGTCTCCGTTTAATGTCACATTTGAAAAAACTGTACCCCAGATATTGAAGTACAGCACTTCATTATTGTACTGGAGTGTGAGTCAATTGTTGCTAGAATAGTACCAAGACTCAGGAGGCAAGATCAACTGAGGTATGGTAAACCTTTTGGGATAAGAAAGGTTAAATCTGGTTTAATATTGTCAGTTTTAAAGGGATAAAATGAGGACAAAAGTAGAAAAAAGCAAGGTGCTTTAGTTAAATTGTGCATTTAATTGTCAATTGTGTTAAATAAATACTGCAATATTAATAAAGCATTTGATGTTTGAGTATCTTTACCAGGTGTTGCTGTTCATTTCAATGTCTCTATGTAAGGTGAAAGTTTATGAAACCATTGAGGCATTGGGAACATTTGGAAGTGTTAATTTTGAATATTTGTTTTACATATTGACTGTACACATTGTTTATAATTTATTAAGTTGAATATACAACTATTTACATTAGGAATTATTGATAGGACAGACGCTAAAAAAAACTCCCCAGCTTCCAAATGTTAATCTCCTCCTATCCTGATGTTTCAAAATGTAATTTTTCACAAAATTGCACATTTATTTAATCTCCAGTTCTACAATCTAACTTGGCACCTGTCACAAAATCTTCAGTTTCAAATATGTATTGAGCTGTAAAGGTCAGTAACATGCACTGATCACCTTAGCTTAATCCCATTGAGCAGAGGGTCTGCTGGACTCAAAGGTATTAAATTAAGCAATGCAGCAGATATGGAAACAAAAATTTTTAAAGCCTTTAAAAATTAAAACATCTTAAGTTCATTTTGTGAAATGGTAAATGACACTCCAATCTCATATGGTAATAGATTGCCTACCATTATAAATTAAAGGAGTATTCATTGAAACAGAACATGTTAATAAAGGTATTTTAAGTATAATAGACTAATGTAAAATTAATATACTTGAGGCATAACATGAAACTTACACATAACTAACATTAGTACCAAATATATCTGTATTGTCTCTCCTATTGCCTGCTCCTGCTGAGAGTCCAGAACGATTCCAGTAAACCCGTGAACTTCATGAGATGAGGCAAGCTTGAAATTTTGCATTGCACTGATTTCCTGGATGTATACAGACTATAATAAATGGGAGTTCTTCTGAAAAAGCACAAAGTACGTTTGCAGTTCTGGTGCTCAGCCGTGTATCTGATGATAATGTGGGTTTGTGGAAAGGAGAAGCAAGTGGTATACTTTCAATCATTCTAATGCACATATCTCTGTATATGGTGGGACTTGTCAAGTTATGGTACCAAGTTAAATTCAGTTCTCTCTCTAAATATTAAAGTGAAAGTGAGTTTAAAGTGATAAGGTTTAGTTTTGTTTAGAACCTTAACCCATTGTCTCCTCATCAGTATTTTTATTTTTAAATTTTCAGTTATTTCTGAAAATATAATCTGGGTTTATGGTAAGTGAAATTCAACTTGCTCCTCTCCTGACTTCATTTCTACTTTTAAGTATTTCTTACAAAAGAAGGCAATAGAATAGCCAGGAGACACTTTTTGATATTGTTTGACCAGGTATACAAGCATCTTGGAATTCCAATATTTTTGATTGGTTTTCATGAAACAGATAACATTATTTGTTGAACCCCCTTTCTTGTCCAAATTCTCTTTCAGATATTAATTAATAAGAAAATAGCTGTAAATTTCTCAGTACATAATTTGCTGCATTTGTTGATGTATTTTTGCTTTTTACAAAAAAGGCATATACAAGATTGAGGCAGTGTTTTATGGTGGTGCAATATCTAAAGACCATGTGTGCTTTTGGTGCTAAGGGAGCTAATGATTAACCAACTCTGAGAATGAATGATATATATTATATATATATAGTGTGTATATATAATTATATTAAATTATAATATAATTATATTATAATTAAGAATATATAATAATTAAATGTTTGCACCAAATGACCTGCCATTTCACAGTCTCTAGTTGACAGGATGTAAAGTCACTACATAAACGTCAATCTCATAAATGATCAATTTGTAAAGATAAAATACTGAACATAATAATGATAGGTAATTGTCTTATAATTTTGGCACATGTGTTGCCATTGGTCCAGCAATTGGCAAAATAATTGGAAAATAAATTGCCTGGCTTTCCTCACAGGAAGCTGCAGTGAAAGGTTTTAATCTTAAACATTTTTCTAGTAGGAAAAAAAAGTTCTAGGTTGGAATCTCACGTTGGATTATCAGATCCACTGTGTTCTGAAAACTTTTAAGAAGTGATACTGCCTTCTCATGTTCCATATGTGTAAAGTTGTGTCCATTAGCCTACACAAAACAAAAATACATATATAAGAATAACTGAAATGGGAATTCATAATCTATCTTTTGTTTTTGGTGATCATGAAGTTCAGTAACATTAACTGGGGATTACAACACTTACCTGTTAAGACCATTAGACAAAGGAGCAGAATTAGGCCTATCAAGTCTGCTCTGACATTTGATCATGGCTGATATGTTTTTCAACCCCATCCTCCTGCCTTCTCTGTGTGACCCTTGATCCTTTCATCAATTAAGAACCCATCTAGCTCTGTCTTAAATGCACTCAATGACTTGGCTTCCACAGCCCTCTGCAGCAATGGGTTCCACAGATTTACCATCCTCTGGCTGAAGATATTCCTCTTCTCCGTACTAATAGATCATCCCTGTACTCTGAGGCTGTGCCCTCGGGTCTCCTATTAGTGGAAACATCTCCACATCCACTGTATCCAGGTGTCTCAGAATTTTGTAAATTTCAATGAGATATTCCCTCATCCTTCTAAACTCCATTGAGAACAGACCCAGAGTCTTCAATCACTTCTCATAATGACAAGTTCTTCATCCCCAGAATCATTTTTGTAAACCTCCTCAGATATTCTCCAATGCCAGCATATCCCTCCTTACATAGGCTGCTCAAAACTGTTCACAGTATTCCAAATGTGTTCTGACTAGAGCCTTTGAAAAGCTTCAGAAGTCTATCTCTGCTGTTGTATTCTAGCTCTCTTGAAATGAATACCAACATTGTTTTTGCCTTCCTAAATGCCAACTAAACCTGCATGTTAACCTTAAGAGAATTCTGCACTTGGGGACTCCCAAACTCTTTATGCTTCAGATTTCTTAAACTTTTCCCTGTTTAGAAAATAGGTTTTTTTTAGATTAGATTACTTACAGTGTGGAAACAGGCCTTCGGCCCAACAAGTCCACACCGACCCGCCAAAGCGCAACCCACCCATACCCCTACATTTACCTCTTACCTAAGACTACGGGCAATTTAGCATGGCCAATTCACCTGACCCGCACATCTTTGGACTGTGGGAGGAAACCGGAGCACCCGGAGGAAACCCACGCAGACACGGGGAGAACGTGCAAACTCCACACAGTCGCCTGAGTCGGGAATTGAACCCAGGTCTCAAGCGCTGTGAGACAGCAGTGCTAACCACCGTGCCGCCCACTAAGAGTCTACACCTCCTCTTCCTATCAAAGTGCATAACTTCACTCTTTGTCATTGTATCCCACCTGCCACTTTTTTGCCCACTCTCCTAGCCTGTCCAAGTCCTTCTGCAGCCTGCTTTGCTTCCTTAACACTACCTGTCCCTCCATCTGGCTTTGTGTCATTTACAAACTTAGCAGCAATGACCTCCGTTCCTTCTATCAGATAATTAATGGATAACGTGTATAGTTTGGTTCCAATTTGGACCCCTCCAGAACTTCACTGGTCACTGGCCATCATCCTGAAAAAGACCCCTTTATGCCCACTCTCTGCCTTCTGTCAGTCAGCCAAACCTCTATCCATGCCAGCATGTTGCTTATCTTATTTAGCACCCTATTATGTGACACCTTGTAAAGGTCTTCTGGAAATCAAAAGTAATTAGTGTCCATTGGCTTGTCTTTGTCTGAATCGCTTGTAACCTCCTCAAAGAATTCTAACCATTTTCTCAGGCAAGATGTCTGCTTGATTAAGCCATACTGATTCAGCCCTGTTTTACCATGCACTTCCAAGTACTCTGCAGTCTCATCCTTAATAATGGCCTCCAAAATCTTTTCAACAACTGAAGTCAGGCTAACTACCATATAGTTTTCTGTCTTCTGCTTCCCTTTTTTCTTAAACAGCCATGTTGCATTAGACATTTTCCAGTCCTCTGGGACTTCTCTGCCTCTATTGATTCCTGAAAGATCACTGCCAATTCCTCTACAATTTCCTCCGCTATCTCCTCCAGAACTCTAGGGGTGTAGCCCATCTAGTCTTCAGACCTTTCAATTTCTTCAGCTCCTTCTCCTGAGTGATGGCCACTACTATCACCTTTACCCCCCAACTCTCTTGAAGTTCTGGAATGTTTCTGGTGTCTTGCACTATGAAAACTGTTAGAACGTACCCATTCAGTTCCTCTGGTTTTTTTTTGTCCCCCCATTACTACTTCCAGTGGTCCAGTGCCCACTACTGCCTTCTCTACCTTGTATGTGTTCAAAAAAAACTTGCAGTCTTCTTTTATGTTACTGGCTAGCTCACTCTCTTTTTTTGTTTTCCGACCCTTTATTGTGTTTTTAAAGACTTACTAATCTGCTGGTTTGCCACTAATCTTTACCACATTGTGTAGTCATATTATGGTCACTAGCCCTTAATAGTTTCTTCATCATAAACTCCTAATCAAGTCAGAATCATTATACCTCCCCAAATCCAGAATTAGTTGTTCCCTAATGGGCTCAAAGCTCCTTCAAACCAACTTGTAGTTATTCCACAAATTCCTTTTTCTCGAGATCTGCTACCAATCTGGTTTTACCAGTCCACCTGCATATTGAAGTTCCCCATGATTATCGTAATAGTGCCTTTCTTATGTGTCTTTTCTATTTCCCAATTTATTTTCTTCCTCACATCCAGACTAATGCTTGGAGGCCTGTACACAACACCCTTCAGGGTATTTTTTCCTTTGTGGCTCCTCAACTCTACCCATACAGATTCTGTGTCTTCTGACTCCGATATCAATTCTTGCTAACAATGTAATCCCATCTGCTCTGCCCATCTGCCTGTCCTTTCAATATGATATTTCCTTGGATATTTAATTCCTAGCCCTGATCCCCTTACAGCCACATCTTTGTGATACCACAACATTGTACCTGCCAATTTCATTTTGCACTGCAAGCCCATTTATTTTATGTATACAGCATGTATTTGTTAAATCTTAGATCTGCATTGACTGCACTCTTTCTCATAGCTATCTCCTCATCTACTGTGCTTGAAGTTAGATTTCTGATCCTTCCCATATTCTCTGTACTAGTGTTGTGGAAACTTTAATAACCTCTGTTGAGCCCTCTTTTTGCCCCCACCCACACTACCCACCTTAACATTTTCCATGATATCTGTGCAACTGAACCCAAAGCTCCCACCTCCCATTTAGTTTAAAGCCTTCCACTATTTATTTAAATTTTTTTTCCTAAATAGTGGGTGGAGGTAGTTGCACATTGGTTTCATTATAAACTACTTTTGCTACAATTATTTACCCTTGCAAACTTAAAGGTACATGCTGTGGTGTAACAGTTTGATATTTTCCATATCATTCATTCCTGTAGCCCCCTTAACAGATTTTGCCAAGTGAAGGATAGTTTTGTGGTACTGACCCTGATTTAACAAAAACTGTGTTAAGTTCTCCAAACTCATTTTAAAAAGTCCCTCAAAATTGCTGTATCATTTTTTTTGTAACGTTCAAGTCTAGGTCACTGACAGGAACCAATCAGTTCTCATTATAAAGTGCATATATTATTCCATGTTTCTGTCAAATTTTTGCATGCTGTGGCAAGATTTAAGGAGTGGGAATATTATAAATGCGCATATTTGCAAACTGACTTTCCTTAGTATTTGCAATGGATTTTACTTATTGAAGCTATCACTGACATAGTGTGGAATGTATTTGCCATTTTTAAAATTGGCTTTAAGTAGGTTCTGGTGAACTTCCTTCTTGAAGGTACTCCAACAATGCTGTTAGAATGGAAGTTCCAGGATTTAAACCAATGATAATAGAAGGATGATTATAAAGTTGGGATGGTGCAATTGGAGAGGGAATTTCAAAATTCTCCCATGCATTTGCTACTTGTCTTTCTAGGTGGCAGAGTTTGGGATTTGCTATCAAAACATTTGCAACAACGTTCTGGACTTGAGACGTGTGTGTTTGTGCCAGCTATGAATTCAATCAGGGAGAGATGAATCGCCATTGAATTAAATTAGAATAGGGCACCTTAATGTGATTTTGAGTTAAAAATTGCCTTAGAATCTTGGATAACACTCTCCCTTAATCTCTGCAATTCAGTTTGGATGTATGCTAAGAACAAAGCTGTAATGTTGATATTGAATGAACCTGGGAATCTCAAACTAAGCAGGTTATTGGTTATTGCCATTTGTAACACCATTGACTATTCTTCCCATCACCTTGCTCAATCTGCAGACAATTTCTACAAGATGAATTTTGTAAAATGGACTCTGTGTCACTGTGAAATATGTTAAATTTTACTGCATTTTTTAGAAAGAGTTGCATAAGTAAATGCAGCAGATGTATGACAGACGTATCTCTATAAATGCTAATTATATAGATCACCATGTAATCTTTTTTTCTGGTACTGTTAAAAGGAGAAAGATTGATCAAGTAACTAAGACACTATTCTTCAACTAATATCTACCTGAACCTTTAGAAGAAGCAGATGATGCCTAGATTTCACATTTCATCTGAAAGAAAGATCACATAGTGTTGTTAAAATGTTTGCAAAGCAAGTATTATTTAAATATTTTCTTCAGTGCGTCTTTGTCCTTTTTATGGCTTAGAGGCTAAAATTTTAGGTGCATCCTGATTAGCTAACTCTGCAAGTTTGATGTAATGTCACTACTGTTTAATTCTATGTCCCAAAGCATTAACTTGATGACATTTTTAGTTGCGTTCCTAAGCTGCAATTTTGATTATTCCATCTGTCTCCCTATATTCTTTTACTTTTCAACCCAGTTCAGGTTTTATATTTCCTACCAGAGTGCATCACATCACAATTTAAAATTAATTCAGCAGTTAACAGTCTGTTCTGCAAGTTTTTAATGCCTTTTTATATTATGTTGCATTGTTCCTCATGGTTAGCTACATCTCCTCTCCTCCGCCCCCCCCCCCCCCCCCCAGTTTAGTACCATCTGGATCCTGATGTTGAGTTACTTGTTCTATATTCAAATCTGAACATTTTTAAATAGCCTGATTTCAGCATTGATCCTTGTGGAACAGCATGTTTCACATTTATCCTACTAGAACAATGACCCTTGGTCACTACTTTTACCTTTTTACTAATTTACTACATATTCAATTATTTGCCCTCTGAGTTCATGACCATTGCCATGAGTTCGCAGTGTTGTACCTAACTTTCAGACTGAAAAGTTGCCATATTGATGTACTTTAATGTACTTTAAAAGCTGGGTGATGTCATAGGCTAGGAAATTCTCTTTCTCACTTGAGATCTAGGATTTGCCATAATGTGATTGTAGAAAAGTAGCCTCTCTCTAGAAATCTGAATTGAGCTGAGTTGCTACTGGCATTAGTATACACCACTAAATTGACAATTTTGTTCCCATTGGAATTTCTAAACTATCCAGCAAACCTTAAGGATCTTGTCTCCAGGCTGTAACAGATTGGATGCTGGTCCATCAGGTTGTACTCTAGTAACGAAGATTCCCTGTTGAAACAAGAGTGAGAATTATAGATTGACTTCATTATGACTTAAAGTGAATTGGAATGTATTTATTATTTTACTCTTATTTAATATGACAATAAAATTTAATTCTAATTCTACTTCCTATATATTGTATTTTATTTCTATATCACTTGAGACAGAAGAAAAATTGGCCAATGTGCTAAATGAGATGCATATTTGGTTTGAAAGGATCTGAAAAGGAGCTTTGCTATCCTACTATACTTTGGAATGCTTCATACTTGTACGGGGTGCCCAAAATAAAATGTTATCTTTCACAATGGCATTAGTCAACTTGCTGATTAGAATATTCTCCAGAGAAATAAAGACAAATTGTTGAGGGATATCGAAGACTTAAAATAGATTTTCAAAAGTATTTAGAACAAATAATATGATATTCTGGTGGAAGGATGATTGGAAGTCCCATAGATTAATTCCACTTAATAAAATCTACACTTTATTATAATTTGACTGTGATGTTCATAGGCTGGTGAACTCTGAGGCTGTTGTGTTGTAACTGCACTTTTGAACTGAATCCCACTGCGGTATATAAATTTGGCGTTATTGTGCTTTTCAAATTCTGAAGGGTTCCATGAAGATAACAATTAAACTAATTGAATAAATAATGAATATGCAACTAAGTTCTTAATCTATCAGGCATTGATAATGTAAATTTTCTATATCTAATCAAATATTAAAGCAGGTGCTTCAAGTGATGTACTCTGTCCAATAATTAAAGAAGAATTAACATAACTTTAGCACATCTTCCTCTGTTAATCAATTTACACAAAGTAATATGCAGTTATTATTTCTTGGTGAAAATTTGATAGATGTGAGGATGTGCTCCCCCTTCCTCCCCTAAACCTGTAGATATGTAGAACAGGCTTCCTTTAAAACTGGTTATTGCTGCATTGATCACTTGCCTTAAAAATGAAGTAGACTAATGATTGTATGGATAAATATAGGTATAAAGGTACTTAAAAATTGTAAACACACGGCAATGTGAAAGTAATATGTAGAAAGATGGTTCATTAGATAATTATTCAAGATCTTTAACATAAATAGCTGAATTACACAAAATATATTTAATATGGATAAGCATGGGATAATAGTTCTAGGAAATAGAAATCAAGTTTAAAAATCACTACAGCAGATACAAGAAAGGAAAATTAATTTGTAAGTGAAGAACCATTGTCTATTCAATATGAAGTTATCAAGAAAGTAAATCTGAGTGCAATTTTAAAATCAGAAGGTCCCACACTGCAAGTTAGAATAAGATATAATGATATTATACAAATCAACTGTGCAGCCAATTCTGGAGCACCCCAGCATCACAGAGGCCAGTCTTCAGCCAATTCAATTCTTTCCACATGATATCAAAGAATGGCTGGAGGTGCTGGATACAACAAACCCAATGTGCCTGAAAGCATTCCACCAATAACATTGAAGACATATGCTTTGGAACTAGCTGATAACACTGGCATCTGCCCAATAATATGGAAAAATTCCTCTGATATGTTCAGTATGGAAAAAAGCAGGACAAATTCAACATGGCCAAAGACAGCACCATCAATCTACCCCATTATCAATGATGTAAGGGATCATTGACAATGCTATCAAGTATCTCTTGCTCAGCAATAATCTACTCACTAAGGCTCAGTTTGAGTTATGCCAGTTCCTGATCTTATAACAACCTTGCCCTTAAGGCCATAATATAGAGGAGCAGAATTAGGCTGTTCAGCTCGTTGAATATCTGCTTCACCATTTGATCATGGCTGACATGTTTCTCCACCCCATCCTCCTGCCTTCTCCTAAAACTCTTGATCCCTTTATCAATCAAGAACCTATCTATCTCTGTTAAATATACCTGATGACTTCACCTCCACAGCCCTCTGCAGCAATGGGTTCCACATATTCACCACCTACTGGCTGATGAAATTCCTCCTCAGGTCAGTTCTAAAGGGTCAACCCTTCACTTTGAGTTTGTGCCCTTGGGTCCTAAGTCTGTCTTACTAGTGGAAACATCTACACATCCATTTTATCCAGGCCTCTCAGTATTCTGTAAGTTTCAATCAGATCTTCCCACCCCCCATCCTTCTAAACTACATCAAGTATCAACTCAAGGTCTTCAACTGCTCCTAGTATGACAAATCCTTCTTTCCCAGGATCATTCTTGTGACCCTCCTTCACACTGTCTCAAAGCTAGTACATCCTTATTTAGACAAAGGCCACAAACTGCTCTCAATATTCCAAATGCAGTATGATCAGAGCGCTTTTGAGTCACCGCAGTACATCTCTGCTCTTGTATTCTAGTCCTAATGAAATGAATGCTAACATTGCATCTGCCTTCCCAAATGCCAGCTGAACCTGTAAAAAGAATCCTTCATGAGGACCTCTAATTGTCTTTGTGCTTCAGATTTATGAAGACTTTCCACATTTAAAAAATAGTCTACATCTCTATTCTTCCTATCAAAGTGAATAATCTTAGAGTTTCCAATATGGACAAAAGAGCTAGACGCCAGTGATGAGGTGAACATGACTGCCCTTAACATGAAGACAGACTTGGAGTCAATGGGGTTTGGGGGTAACTCTGCAGATTGGAATCAGAGCAGAAGTGAACCATGCAGCCTTCAAGCTTGATCTGCCATTCAATATGCTTGTGACTGATCATATCTATTTCTACACTTTTTTTTCTACACAACTTCTCTACATGTTTTCATATGTGGAAACCTTTCAGTCTCAGTCATGAATATATTCAACAAATCAGTCTCAAAGCCTCATTTCTGTACAAAATGGGGTGTGCCTTATTCTGATGCAGCTGTCGATGGTTCTAGACCCTCCAGCGAGGAAAACATCCTTCCTGCAACAATCTTGTTAATCCCTGTAAAGAATTTTGAAAATTTTTAGATTAGATTCCCTATGGTGTGGAAACAGGCCCTTCAGCTCAACAAGTCTACACCGACTCTCTGAACAGTAAACCCCAGTCCCATTTCCCTCTCACTAATGCACCTAACACTACAGGCCAATTCACCTAAACTGCACATCTTTGAACGAAACTGAAGCACCCAGAGAAAACCCATGCAGACACTGGGAGAATGTGCAAACTCCACACAGACAGTCACCTGAGGCTGGAATTGAACCTGGGACCCTGGTGCTGTGAGGCAGCAGTGCTAGCCACTGTGCTACCCCTGGAGATAACCTTTGATTCCTCTAACCTCCAAAAAATATAGGCCTAGTCTATTTAATCTTTCATTAGGGGACAACCCCTGCGTCCCAGGAATTAATTCCATGGACTCTCACTCACTGTAAACCTCCGATGGCAAGTATGCTGTTGGTAGATGAGACAAAATAGTGTACCCTAGGTGTAATCTCACCAAGTCTCCACATATTGCAGTAATGCATCTTAACTCCTTTATGAAAATCTTGTAACAGGCCAACATTCATTTTACCTTAATTGCTTGCTATTATGCATGCTAACATCACATTTCTTCATATTGCACTCTCTCTTCTAACCTTTTGCCCATCCATTTAATAGCTCCAAGTTGTCTTGAAGTATCTTTAAAACCACCTCACATTTCTCATTTCCGCTTAGTTTTGTGTCAGTTGCAAATATGGAAATATTACATTTAATTTCCACATCCAAATCATTGGGCCCTAGCTATTCACAATGTCAGTCAATCATTGTTTTTGTACATTCCACTAGTCATGGCCTGCCAACCTGAAAGTCTGTTAATCATTTCTATGCCAATGTAGTCTCTCAAATCCCATGTGCTCTCATTTTATTTAGGAACATCTTGTGTGGGATGTTATCAAAGGCTTTCCAAAAATTTATACCACAACCAACAGCTTACCTTCGTTCATTCTGCCAATTATATCCTCAAAACTCTCCAAGTAATTTGTTAAATAGGACTTCTCTTTTCTAATTTCACATTGATTCTGCCTAATGCTATCATTATTTTCTAAGTGTCCTGTTATCACATCCTCTGCCTGTACTGGACCAAAGCAAACTTTTCACTGTACTGAGGGATATGAGTCAATAATAAATCAAGTCAAAAATTCAAAAACATTTATTAGAGATTCCAACATTTCCCAATGACAGATGTTAGCATAGCAGGTCTATAGATCCCAGTTTTCTTTCTTTCTCTTACTTAGAGTGGGGATACATTTGCCACATTCCAATCTGCAGGAATCACTCCAGAATCTATAGATGTTTGAAAGATGATCATTAATGTCATTTGTATTTCAATTATTTCAACACTCTGCCTGCCTTTGGCCTTATCCCAATTTCATTGCTGCCAGTACCACCAAGACCAGTGACTGTTGTGGCACTGCATCCATCAGAGCCCAGGATCATCTTGGGGACCTCAGTACAAAACATGTGCAGGGATTGTATATGTCAGATAATAGGATCATCACCAGCAAGAACAGGGTATTGGCTTTCAGCAGTTACACAGCACCTGACATGAGGAGACTTGTCCCCTCCTCCCCAAACTCAACAGGATTTTTTGAATGCTGTCCAAAGCCAGAGGAAAGCTGTGTGGCCTCCATTTAATCCCTGAGGCATCACTAAATTGTGGTCTACTCTGGGATAATTGGAGTATTTTTAAACTGTGGACATATTGCTTGATATCTTTATACAATATCAAGTTTCTTATCTGTAAGCTAACATCAAGATAAGTACTTTGTTTCTAGATTCACAAAACTCTGTTCTAAGAAATCTTTGTAGCTATTTACATTAGATGGAGACATGTCTGAGATAACTTAGTGAGAAATCGGTGAAATGGTCAATGGAACAAATTCTCCAGCATAATATTTAGCTGTCTGAAAGTCTGAGTACCATTTTTCACATCTTGTATCTAATCCCTCACTTCTTGTGGTGATCATGGACAATGCCTGCTAGGCAATTATATGGAATATCCTACCCCTCACATATTTAGTAAACATAATTGGTCAGATTTGAAAAAGCTAAGAATTTTGGAAGATATGGTTTGGCAAGACATTTTGTTGTCCCAGACATGGCAGTTATCTCATAAATTGGTAAATTTTAAAATGGTTTGCAAAGTGTTTAAAGTATTTTACCATCAAGTATGGTTATCTTGTAATTTTTTCATCATTGTTACAATTAAAACATCCCACATTGAGTTCAATTCTTCTTGATCATTCTTCAGGCCCTATGATTGTTATTACTGTTTAATAGCTGAGAAGCTTTCCACTTATGTAGGTCAAAAATAACTAATTTGTAATGCATGTTTTGGGCCTAACATGGGCTTACATTGGGACATAGGAACCCCATGACCAAATAAATAGTTGATTTCCCAGACTGAATAATATTGTACCCATTCTTGCTGTGAGGGATATTATTGAAATTATTGCAAAGACCTTGCCAAGTCTCTTAGATCCTATAAGAGACTTTGATGCCAGAAAGATGAGCCATAAACAAAAGACTGTTGCAAAATGATACTGCCCAAGACTGTTACCGTGTGAGAACATAACTAAGGCACATTGCATATACAATTCTGGCTCAATTTTGCCTTAATTTAACACTGGTATTAAGCCATTTAAAATAAACGTAAATGATAATGATAAACAATGAAATTGAAAAATAACATCAGGGCTAATCTGTTCTGTGAACAAGCTGTGAGGAGTGTATAAATATTTTAAAACCTAAATGCTACAATAATTAACTGGGGATATTTTGGGTGTTTTGAAATTATTGCTCGATTAATTAATAAAATAATTATGAGGAAAAACAATAATCCTAACTTTAGGAGAGTTATAAAGCATGCCATTTATTGTTAATGAAGAACCAGTTTTGCTGACTTACACCATTTCCCTTTACCATCTGTAGCTGACTTCTGCTCATCCTTTGATAGCTGGCATCAACCTATGGAGGGTAGTGCAATGTTATTGTAGCCTGTTAGTGATCATGGGCAATTGCAATTGCACATTTATTTTTTTCTTTATGATTACCATATCTGAAGGCTTGAATGGATTCCCTTGTCCACTTATTCCGCCACTTATACTGAAGCCAAGGCCAGGATTCTTCTCTATTCTCACACAAAACTGAGTTAAAAAGAAAATACCAATAGGATAGTTAGTGCAAGGACATCAATACTGACCATTATTATATAGATACTGGAAGATTCAGTAAGCTATTATAAGTTATAAGTTTATCTAGTGATTCGTCCTAATGGATCAGTAACTAGAAGTAGTACTGTTTGATATTGAACTGAACATTATAAGTCAAAAAGGTTCCACAGCATCATTGGATAATTATAGCATGGGAGGGAGCAATTTGACTCATCAAGGTCGTATAAATTCTGTGTAGGAGCAATTTAGCTACTCCAACTCTACTGCTCTTTCTTTGTGCTTCTAAAATAACCTTACCCTACACCTGCACATAAACTGCCATTGAAAGCCATGCTGGAATCTACCTCTACCATTCTTTCAGATGTCATATACCAGATTACTGAATATAAAGATCCTCATGTTGTCTTTGACTCATTTTCCAAATATTTTAAATCTATGCCCTCTAGATTGTGACCCTTGTTTCTCTTATTACAACACATTGTTGAACCCTTCTGCTAATTAAAGTGTTGCTGGAAAAGTGCAGCAGGTCAGGCAGTATCAAAGGAGCAGGAGAATTCTGCTCCTTTGATGCTGCCTGACTTGCTGCGCTTTTCCAGCAACACATTTTTCAGCTCTGATCTCCAGCATCTGCAGTCCTCGCTTTCTCCTTCTGCTAATTAAACCAAACACCCAGAAAAATGCACTTTGCCTCATAATCTGTTAAAGTATGAGTGACAGACAACTCCCAACTCTCACTATTTAAAGAAAAAATATAAATGTATTCTTTAACTTTAAAAATGAACATTAAGCAACAACTATTTACAACTCGAGGCCTCCTTTCTCTTAAACATTTGTTATCTACCTTCCACTCTATAGCAATATACGGCTGTCATAAAAACCCATATTAGCACTACATGAACTTAATTTCAAAACTGCACAGTGGCTGTCGTCGTCGGTGTCTGTCTTCCTCTGACTGTAGATCTCCCTTAATCGTCTTCAGTCTTTTACTCAAAGATGTTTTATATGAAAAAGGTACCTTTCATAGAGAGTGTGTTGCTGGCATTTGGTCTCTCTAACTATCAAAATGCCTTCTTCTTTATACCTCTAGCATCGGATTGTCTCATTGGTTCAATGTTGGCAAAACAATAAATTCAAAATTGATTGGTTTTTCGTATCCTGGGGCATCACTTAAACTCATTGGCTAAATTCAAATGGTTGTCCAAACAGCAACCTAAACTCGAGCGTTTGTTTCATGGTCAAATGTTACATATTTTCAATTTTCCAGTACACTCTGAAACTGCTAGCCCGTCACACGATAGGTGCCTGCAGGCTCTCAGTGCAAAACAGCTTTCACTCTCTTAAAGGTACAGTACATGCATTCAACTTCATTACACCTCCCCCCTTAAGAAAAAAATGAACTATCATAATGATAAGATGGCATCATTTTAAAAAAATTCTTAACCCCTATTACAAGGAAATACATAGGACATTAAGTTCATGTTAATTTCTGTACACATATATAACATGAGTATCTCTTCAATCTTATCGATGCTTTATCCATTAAATCCATGATATCACATTTGCTATCACATTCTTACGACCTGAACCATGTATAATTTGTAAATTAAAAGTCTGTAACAGAAGACTCTTAACAAAATAGTCTCATTATCTTGTCTTTAAACCATTCCAAGGGAAGGGGAATGTGATCTGTGTACACAACAGTCTCCGATACCTTGATTATGACATACACATTAAAATGTTGTAAGGCCAGTACCAAACTCAATAATTATTTTTCGACCATAGAGTATTTCTCTGGTGGGTGTTGAGTTTCTTTGAAAATAACCAACTTGGCAGTTCAATTCCATCATCTTCCTGTAGCAATACCTATATCACTAGCATCAATTGCAACTTTGAAGGGATCTCCTATCATTGGTAACAATACTAATACGTCATCCCCATGGGAAAACGTCCAAATTTTAGAGTTGTTATCGGCCACCTGCTTAATTCTGTATTGTACCCTCTTTGAGTGCTGTTTAGCTAACTGACCTACCTGATTTAATCTCTCCCTGATCTCTGATACATAATCCAAGTGTGAGATCTCTGACTTCGGTCTGCCAATTTTTCTTTAATTAGTTTCAAAGGCCCTCTTACTTCATGTCCAAATATTAACTCATTGGTAGTAAACTGAGTAGATTTATTTGGAGCATCTATAATGGCAAACAATTCAAATGTGATACTTTTATCCCAATCATTTGGGTATTCCTGACAGTATGCTCTTTACATGGTCTTCAAGGTCTGATGCCACCTTTCTAGAGCTTCCAGGGATTCAGGATTATATACACTTGATTTAAACTGCTGTATGCCAAAGTTATCTATGACTTCCTTAAACAGTCTAGCGGTAAAATTAGACCCTTGGTCTGATTGAATCTCTTGGGGTAGCCCATACCATGTGAAGAAAGCTACTAACTCCTCTACCACCTTTTTGCCTTAATATTCCATAATGGAATGTCCTCCGGAAATCTGATAGACACATCCATTATGGTTAGCAAGTACTGGTTCCCACTTTTAGTTTTCAGGAGGGGACCTACACAATCAATTATAACCCGCATGGAAGGCTCTTTGAATGCAGGAATTAGCAACAAAGGTCCTGGTTTTATTATTGCTGGTGGCTTACCAACCATTTGACCTGTACAACAGGTACAGCAAAAGTTAATCACATCCTTGTGCATTCCAGGCCAATAGAAATGCTTTTCTATCTTAGCCTGAGTGGACTATTGGAAGGTCAATACCCAGATTGGAGGGCTGTATTTAGAAAGTTGGTCAAGCCAGTTACATCACAAAGTTGGACTTATTGTGTGGTTATTCACAGGTACCTTTATCAGAGAAAGCAAAAGAAATTTCTGAGCTTGTAACCCCAAATGAGTTACATCAATTCAAAGTGATGCCATTCGGAATGAAGAATGCATCAGCCACATTCCAAAGACTTATGAACAGAATTGTGGCTGGGTTAACAAACTGTGCAGTCTATTTGGATGATGGAGTAATCATACACCTAGGTTAACCTCCTAGTGGTAGTTCATGTGCTACCCATAACACTTCCTGTCTGTATGCTACCGGCAACACAATCTGATGCACGCCTGCCCATTTCTCCTCTGCACTGATCTGCCGTGGTCTCCATTTTTGACTTAGGATTCTATCTTTCAGATAGTAACCCTCAGGAATATTCACTGACTCCTTTTCTGAGTATGCATCAACATACATATATTTTATCATCTCATCTTTCCGTTGTAAATCCACTAGCCTTTCAGGACAAAACACTTAGAGTCATAGAACTGCACAGCACGGAAACAGACCCTTCGGTCCAACTCATCCATGTTGACTAGATATCCCAACCCAATCTAGTCCCTCCTGCCAGCACCCAGCCCATATCCCTTCAAACCCTTCCTATTCATATACCCATCCAGATGTCTTTTAAATATTGCAGTTGTACTAGCCTCCACCACTTCCTCTGGCAGCCCATTCCATACACATACACCACCCTCTGCGTGAAAAAGTTGCCCCTTAGGTCTTTTTTATATCTTTCCCCTCTCACCCTAAACCTATGCCCTCTAGTTCTGCACTCCCTCATCTCAGGGAAATGACCCTTTGCCTATTCAGGTTTTTCCTGCATATTATGTCAAACAGGGTGTCCGCTAACTGAACCTCAACTCCTTCATCTTTCTTTTTAGTTTTTGCTTCATGCCGTGACTTATGATAGGGGATTCTTGTTCCTACACAGTCTAAAATGATTCCAGGGAATTTTTCTTTTACCTCCTCAGTTCCCTGGTCTTCCTTTGGCTTCTCCACAACAATGTGCCACTCCCACCTTGGATCCTGCTAAATCATTCCCAAGAACAAACTTTATTCTTGGAACTGACACTCTATCAGTCATTCCCACTGTTACTTCCCCAGTCTTGAGTTGGCACTCCAACCTGATCTTACATAAGGGAGTGGTAAATGTCTGTCCATCTCTCCCACAAATTACCACTCTCTCGGTTAACAGGTCAGAAAGAGTGCAAATACATTCATCTCTTACTATTAGAGACTGGTTAGATGCTGTACCTCTCAAAGTTATAACTTCTTTACCTTCTCCCCGTTCTTTCTGAGTAAACTTTACCCACAGAAGCAAAGTCTTTATAGAGATCAGGCACTAACTCCATACGCAGCCATTGCCTAGGCTGTGCACTGTCTTGCAACTCCTCAATTTTTCATGGGGTTTTCTTTCCTACTTTTATTAATGCCACAAAAGTAGCTTCTTTTACCATATCTTGTCCCACATTACCTTTCTTTAATGACCAGCACTGTGACTTTACACGCCCCACTTTCTGGCATGAAAATACCTTTTCCCAGTGCCTTTCTTAAACCACTAGCTCTGTAACTTTCTGTGTCCCACTCCATTACAGTGAAACCACCTGAAGCCTTTCACCTCCTTTCCACACTGCCGAGCTTCTTTTTTAACCTGTAGTAAACAATTACCAGTGTTCTCTACTCTTTGTTTTGTAGTAAAGGATCTGCCCTTCTCCCAATTTCTATCCTCACAGGATGAAGTTCTTGCCGGAAGCTGAACTTTGCGTTATGCACCAATGTATATTCATCTGCCATTTCTGCCACTCTTCTCACTTCTTGAACTTTCTGTTCATCCACATGAATTCTTATCATCTCAGGAAGTGAGTTTTTAAACTCCTCCAGCTGAATAATCTCTCTTCGAGCTTCATAAGTCTTATCTATTTTTAAGGCCCACACCCATCTCTCAAAAATTACTATGTTTAATTATTTTGAACTCAACATAAGTCTGATCTGGTTCTTTCTTTATGTTTCTGAACCACTGTATATACACTTCTGTACACTTCTGGTACCAATTCATAAATATTCAAAATAGCCTATTTGACATCTTCATAATCTCTTGACCCCTCATTTGACAGTGCTGCAAATACATCACTAGCTCTGCCTACCAGCTTAATCTGAACTAGTATTATCCACAAGTTCTGTGATCACTCCATCTACCTAGCCAATTTTTCAAACGAAATAAAGAAGGCGTCAACATGTTTCTCATCAAAATGTGGCAGTTTTTTAACATATTCGTCTATATCACTACCTTCGCTCTTCATCTCCGCCTGTTAATTTGACTTTCCTGACTAAATCACAACTTCTGAAGTTCAGATTCTCTCACCCTTCCTCTTTCTTCTCTCTCTCTTTCTCTCTCCCTTTCTTCTCTCTTTGCTCAGTTAAGAATCTTCTCTCTCTTTTCCCCTCATCCTCTCTCGTTATCTTCTAACTCCACTTTCCTCAATTGTAATTTAAGTTTCTCTAACTCTACTGTACTTGTCTGTTTCTCTGACACACCTAAGTGCTTGACTAACTCCCTTATTTCTGCTTTCCTTTTGTCCCTGGTTAGACCCAATTCTAACCTATTTGCTAATTCTAAAAGCATGCCCTTCTTCAGTCTTTCCAAACTTTCTTGGCAAATTTGGGAATTATCTTCAAGCCCCAGAATCTCTTTAGCAATCTTAAGAGCTATTTTTCTCACTTTTAATTTAACTAACCACAAGTAAGCAAAGCTAAACAAATTGTCTCACCTATATTTTGTTTAAAGATCTAGGACAGTAATCAGTAAGTGTTTAAATCTGCTGGGATTTTTTTGTATCCCTAATCTTTTCAAACTGTCCAAATATCAGACTGGATTTGTCTAAACCTTTCCAAATCATGCACCCAAACTGTTATGACATGGCAGTGAACCCTTCTGCTAATTAAACCAAACACCCAGAAAAGCACACCTCACCTCGTAATCTGTTAAAGTATCAGTGACAGAGAACTTCTAAATTCCACTATTTAATGATAAAAATATCAATTTATTCTTGAACTCTAAAAATGAACAATAAGCAACAAATATTTGCAACTCTAAGTCTCCTTTCTTTGAAATGTTTGTTATCTACCTCCCAGTCTACAACAATATACTGTTCTGATAAAAACCCCTATTAACATTACATGAACTTAATTTTAAAACTATACAGTGGCTACCGTCATCGGTGTCTGTCTTCCTCTTCCTGTAAATCTCCCTGGGTTGTCTTTGGTCTTTTGCTGCAAAGATGTTTCATATGAAAAAGGTACTTTTCATAAAGAATGTATTGCTGGCAGTTACTCTGGTAATGACAGTTGGTCTCTCTGTCTAACTGTCAAAATTCCTGCTTCTTTATTCCGCCAGCATCAGATTGTCTCATTGGCTCAATATTAGCAAAACAATAAATTCAAAATCGATTGGGTTTGGTACACTGGGGCATAATTTAAAGTGATTGGCTAAAATTGAATGGTTGTCAAAACAGCAACCAAAACTCAGGTATTTGCTTCACAGCCAAATGTTACATATTTTCAATTTCCCAGTACACTCTGAGATTGCTAGTCAATCATATGACAGGTGCCTGCAAGCTCTCAGTGCAAAACAGCTTTCACTCACTCTTAAAGGGACAGTAGACGTCTTCAACTTCATAACACTCTATCTGCTGTTCATGATTTTGAACCTATGCATCAAATCACCTCACAACCTTTCTGAGGAAAGCAAACCCAGTTTCTTCAGTCCATTCAAATAACGTGAACTCCTCATTCCTGGAACTACTGTTATGAAATCTTTCTGCACCCTTTCATATCCTTCCAAAAGTGCAGTACCCAGAACTGGAAACAATACCCTGGGTGTGGGTGAACTAGCGTTTTGTAAATGTTCATCATAATTTGCTTGCTTTTGTGTTTTATTTCTCTAATTATAAAGCCTAATATTCCAATATCTAATTAATGATTTTTTTCAATTTACCTTACCAACTTCAACAACTTGTACATACATACCCTCAGGTCTATCTGTTCTTGGATACCTTTTAGAATTGTATTCTTTACTTTGTCTTCCTTGTTCTTCTTACTAAAATAAATCACTTTATAATTCTCTGTGTTAAATTTCATCAGCCATGCCCACATATTCCACTATCTTGTCTATGTTGTTTTGAAGGCTGTCACAATCCTCCTCAAACTCTTAGTGCTTCCACGTTTTGTGTTACATCTGAATTTTAAAATTGTCCCTTGTACACATTAACATATCAAGAAAAGTAAATAATTCTGGCACCAATTCTGGGAAACTCCATTACTGGTCCCGTCTGAAGAACATCTATACTTCCCCCCTTTGCTGTTACTCAGTTAACTTTGCATTCAAACTGCTATGGTCCTTTTCATTCAATGGGCTCACTTTTGCTGACAAATCGATTATACAGCATTTTATCAAATACCTTTGGAAAACCATGACTGGTGCAACAACTGCATGACCCTTACCAAGCCCCTATGTTAAATCATCAAACATCTTAATGAAGATAGTTAAACACAGTTAACAATTCACAAAACACCAGGTTATAGTCCAGCAAGTTTATTGGGAAGCACTAACTTTCGGAGCGCTGCTCCTTCATCAGGTATTTGTGGAATATAACATCATAAGACACAAAATTTATAGATGGCCACAATGAAGATTTATTTTCTTTTTTAGCATGAAGCCATATCTTTCTTTAACTAAAATGTACTTAACTAATTTCTACTGTAGCAATGAAGAACCAATTACCAAAATTATGAGTGAAAGCAACAGTAAATTTATTATTTTTTCCCAGGGGTTTTAAGGAAAAGGACATGACATCAAGCACACAGCCTGTGAAACTATGTTAGCTCCTTCAAAGCCTTATCCCTCACACATACGCACTAAAGTTAAAAAAGGCAACAATGTCCAATACGAAAGGAACAGAAGAGAATTTACAGTTCAGAGTCTTTGGGTGTCCTTGAAACATCAGGCAATGAGTTGACAAAACAATTATTAATTTAGTGTCTTAGATCATCAGCAGTAGTTATCTGTTGCTGGCTGGATGGATGGCTAAACTGTGGGGAGGGTGCAGAAATGTTTAGTGTGATTGGACAAGTTGAGTGGGTGGACAAATGCATGCAGGTGAAGTATAATGTGAATAAATGTGAGGAGATACACTTTGGTAGCAAAAAGACACAAACAAGATTATTACCTGGATGGCGATAGATTGGGAAAGGGTAAGGGGCAATGAGATCTGGGTGACCTTGTATGCTAATTGCTAAAAGGTGCAGCGAGACATCACTGCACCTGTAACAAAGATTCTTGCTATGAAGGTCATCATACCATTTGTCTTCTTCACTGCCTGCTGCAACTGTATGCTTACCTTGACAGCTGAATTAAAGCTACTGATGGGTTATACTGAAAAGGCAGAAAATTAGAGTTGAAGATTATCAGCTCAGCTATGATCTTGTTGAATGGCAGAGAAGACTCAACAGGGTAAATGGCCAACTTCTATTCCTAAGTCTTACAGTCTTTGGTCTCAAGGTGGACCAATAAGCTTAACATTCATGCTGTAAATGTGGTTTCAAAGGTACTGTTATTACTCCAATAATGTGCTTCCATACTTCCTTTGTGACCTCAGTGATTGATCACTTTTGCAACCAAGCCTAGCATTGACCTTATCTGATGTACATACACTTTTACAGCACGGGTAACTATGAGTTAACAGCAGAAAACATATTCATTTTTCTTCTGGTGTATGGTAATAAGGATGTACCAACTGTCAACATAGAAAACCTATTACAGAATAAGTAGTGAATTAGGATCTTGTTGTTCTGTAAAGGTACTTCTCAATATCATTCTGTGCAATAGGTTTTATTTCCTGAACCATCAGAAACTTTACTAACTAATTGCATGACTAACCAACCTCTTCACAGAAAGATTTTTATAAGGTTCCAATTTTACCTGTTCCTGGTAGCTTTCTGTGCTCTTTTGTGGTTTAATACTTGTCAGACATCTGCTGGGTTGAGTTGCTCGAGGACTAGCAATGTTCTGCGAAGATGAAATGGCAATCTGCAAAGGCTTCTGATACTGCTGAAGTGTCACCTTTGATACAGCTCCTTCATATTGCTGTTCCCTGGGTCGGTGCTGCAGACTTTGTGGTGAAGACCCCAATGCACTTTGTCCTTGGTGAGGGTGGCTACCTGCCTGTGGGTAATTCAGCCCATTAGGCAAAGATTCAGGAAGCTGTAAAGGACAATCATTACAACTTACACAGACAGATAAAAGAACATAAAGGACACAGGAGACCTAAGTGATGATGACATCAATCCTTGAAAATTGAATAACTTTCTATTGTGTAACTATATTTACAAGTTCCTAAAATACCTTGCTGTAAAATGTCAATGGTTTAGTTATCCAATTGTCTGAATTTTTCAAAAACAGCTACATAGAAAATACTCAAAAACAATTTTGAGAGGTCGAAGGGCTGACTTCTTGGAATTCTGAAGCATGAATTTTGGACATGTTTAATTAGCATGTTAGTATTATTCAAATAATTATTAACATAGTAAGCTGTTGATAAAAGTTTATTCATAAATTTTCAGAGGGACATGATTTACATGTACTTGGAAAGGCAAGGACTGATTAGGGATAGTCAACATGACTTTGTGTGGGAAATCATGTCGCTAAATTGATTGAGTTTTTTGAAAAAGTGACAAAGAAGATTGATGAAGGTAGAGCAGTGGAAATTATCTATATGGGTTTCAGCAAGATATTCAACAAAGTTCCATATGATAGACTGGTTAGCCATTTGGATACAAAATTTTCCAGAAGGTAGGAGATAAAGGGTGGTGATGGAGGTTTGATTTTCAGACTGGAAGCCTGTGATCAGCAGTGTGCCACAGGATTGGTGCTTGGTCCACTGCTTTACGTCATTTAAAAGTGCTTTGGATATGAATATAACAGAAATGATTAGTACGTTTGCAGATGACACCAAAATTGGCGGTGTAGTGAACAATGAAGAAGATTATTTTCGAGTACAATAGAACATTGTTCAGATGGGGCGATGAGCAGAGGAATTGTAAAAGGAGTTTAATATAGATAAATCTGAGGTATTGCATTTTGGAAAGGCAAATCAGGGCAGGACTTATATACTTCATGGTAGGGTCCTGGGAATGTTGCTAAAGTAAGAGACCTCAGGATGCAGGTGCATTGCTCCTTGAAAGTGGAATCAACAAGGTAGTAAAGAAGACACTTGGCGTGCTTGCCTTCATTAGTCAGTCATTGAGAATAGGAATTGGGATGTCATGTCACAGCTGTACAGGACATTGGTAAGGCTACTTTTGGAATACTGCATTCAGTTCTGGTCTCCCTACTATAATAAAGATGTTGTTAAGCTAGAAGGGATTCAGTAAAGATTTACAAGGATGTTGCCAAGGTTTGAGGGATTTGAGCTTTTGGCAGAGGCTGAATAGGCTGGGGTTATTTCCCTAGAATATCAGCAGCTAAAGGGGACCTCATAGAGGTTTATAAAATCATGAGAGGCTTAGATGAGGTGAATACACAGAGGGCGGTGTGTGTATGGAATGAGCTGCCAGGGAAAGTGGTGGAGGTTGGTACAGTTAGATTTCAAAGGCACCTAGATGCATACATGAATTGAAGGGTTTGGAGGGATATGGACCAAATGGTGTCAAATGGGAATAGATTAATTTAGGATATCTGGTCGGCATGGACAGGATGGACAAAGGGTCTATTTCCACGCTGAACAGTCCTAAGAATCATTTACTCCACTGTCAAAACTAAAGGAGCAATGATGACCATATATTGGAACTTACTAGGTGAGAAAGAGATTATATATTATATGAAAGGACTACACTTACTATATTCTAAGAAAGTGGCTGCGGTGTTGCTCATGGGTAGGCTGGTGTAAAGGAGGGAGAGGAGGGAGTAAAGCTATCAGACAGGGAATAAAGAACATGTAGGCTGGATAGCAATTAGGGTGAGGAATAAAACAAGCTGTCAGATGAAATGGGAAGTAAAGCAAGAACAAATGTCTGAGAAGAAACAGGGATGGAGTATGTCAGTTACTGTTACTTAGCAACAAAAGTAGTGATGCTCAGGAACTGAGATAGCTGAAGACATTCTGGGGAAAGCAGCAGATGCACTCCTAGGACAGAGACTGCAAAGACAATCAAGAATTTATGATAGAAGGGGAAGATTTCCTAAGGCTAGAAGTGATATCAATGGCTTTTTTTGTGATTGAAGATGGATGTGTCATCATTGCTGGTGTCAAAGATGAAAGCATTGTATACAGATTGTTATATTGTTTTCAGTCTAAAACATTCAGAAATAGTGGCATCCATAAATTTTATTTTTGTCAGCTCCAGCAAGGGATAGATTCTCCCAAAAATAGTAACGGCATGATTTCATTTTGAAATCTGTAAAGCTTTCAGTGACAGTGTTGGAACAATAAATGGGCAAAAATCTACCGAACTATGGCCAGGTATGATGGCCAGGATTTATAGGTTGGAAATTGTTCCTGATTTAAACATGGCATATCGAGTGTATCTCCAAACGGAGAGGTTGATCTCTTAAGTTACACAAAAATGCTGCAGCACCCTAAGCTCAGAACTAACCCAATATATCTGTAAAATTTCTCTTCAGAGGCATTAGAACTTGGATTTTTCTTGCACGAATCTCGGTCACACTCAAGAGCAGAATAACCTTTGGGTCCAAACCTGTCTTAGAGAAGTTATGTATGCAACCTGTCAATGTGTGTATCAATATCTCAATGTTTAATTAGCACCATGTGTGGAAATTTGGTCAGTGCGTCCCCATCCCAGGCCTTGCAGCACTTGCACAGATAATATTATTTGGAGTATACAAAATTGTAGGACAACAATGCGTTTCTGTAAGGTAAGAGTGCAGACCACATCCAGGCTATCAGAGTGTGCACGTGCAATCAATTTTTATTTTCTTTTTATTATATCATATTTAATAGCAGTGGAAGAACTATAAAGGAATAGGTTCAATAAAAAACTATGGAAAAAAATGAATCAATGGATAACAATGAATTGGGTAAGGCATTGGCTTTTCCTCATTGATAAACTTTTTTGCACTTCATGACTTTATTACAATACTGTTTGATTGAAGAACAACAGTGAGAATGCTAGCCAGTAGAATCTTGTAAAATCCCAATATCAGGCTTTCTTGCTAATTAATAAAAATTAACTTAAATACTGCGACTCATTTCTTTAATTTCACTGTTACAGTGAATTTTATACTGAATATTATATTTAATTGTGTTTTTGCTAAAAAATAACACGCTATAAACAATTATGGTTTGAAACCAAGTGATAAAAAGGTAAACATCAAAGGAAATCTAGAAGAGCATGCCAACAAATAGCTCAATGTGTGAGAATTGAGAGATAAACACCTTAGGAGAATTCCAAGGCATCAGATAGAGGATATTGTGAAATAAATCTGCTCTGTGAATAAGCTTTCTATGTACAAAGATCAGCACATTTTCCATGCTTTCACCTGGCACTACATTGAAATGTTTATGAGTTAATAGGTGGTGGAGTATGGAAAGCCAGGGACCTTGAGAGTTTGACTTGGCTTCAATAGAATTACATCCTTCTTAATTGTGTAATTCAAATAATAGTGCAGTAATGATCGGGTTAAATCAGTCTCCATAGGTTTGTAAAGTATAAGAGGAGATTTATCAGCCACAGAAGTGGTAGGAATTGTATGTTTTGCACTGACAAATATTGTGCATTTGTTAAGTCTTACTAATATGTAATAATATATCACCACAGCCACCTTTGAGTGAATCATTTCACATCTTGAGATTAAAGAGTTAAAGTGTTAAGTACATAATACCTTGAATCCCAACACCTTCTAATTCTTTGGAATAACTTTTTTTTGATATCATCATCACTGACACAAAACAGACAAACATACAAATGTTGATGACATAGCAGAGCTAACTTCATAACGTAGCCATTATCAACTCTGACTGAAACATTCCTGGGATAGGCTTAAAGAGTTTGATAAATCTGAAGCTTCACCACACTGAAAATAGTAAAGTTTCAATTATGCTTCATATATTTTGAGAAATGTGGAATCAGTTTGAGGAATAAAGTGGAAACGTACAAATGATTTTTCACTGACTGCTTTTTCCAAGTTTCCCAGTTAAATCTTTTAATACATAACTTAAAGCAATTCCAATGATATTTGTAATAACAGACTTAAAACACAAATCATTATTCTTCCAAGAAGAAATAATAACTTCAACTCACAATCAACATGTTATTTCCTGATTCAATTTAGAATCACTCTGCTGAAAAATGCAGTGAACAAAAAGGCATTTAGCAGAAAGACAAATTATCAGTAGGATTTTGGATGGTTAAGAAAAGTAAATCATTTGCATGTCTGAGTAATAGTTGATAAAGTTTGGGCAGAAGTAGATCATCAGAATACACAATGTGGTTCAGACAGGGGTATGAACAACAGAAAATGGCCCAGCACTATTTAAAATATTGAGAGTTAGGAGTAACATACATACAGATATAATACAAACAAAAATAGGCCCTTTAGCTCCTCAAGCCTGCTCCTCCATTCAATAAAACAATGACCGATATGATTACTCCATATTACTGCCTACTCCTGGTAACTTCCAACCCTTTGCTTATCAAGGCTGCATCTACCTCTGCTTTAAAAATAGTCAAAGATTCTGCTTCCAACTGCTTTTTGAAGAGGAGTTCCAAATACACAAAGTGAGAAAAAAATTCTCATTTTTGTCTTAATTTGGTGACTTGTTATTTTTAAACAGTGACCCCATGTTCTACATGAGGTTACATCCTTTTCACATCAATACTGTCAAGATGCCTTAGGATATTACATGTTTTAATCAAGTCGCCTCTTACTTTTTAAAATTCCAACTGATGTAGGTCTAGCCCTTCCAAATTTTCCTCATAAGTCAACCCATCAATTCCTGGTATTATTTTGAATTTAAAGATGCATTTAAATTTTTCTTTAAATGAGAAGACCGATACAATCAATAATACACAATAGTCCAGATGTGGTCATACTAACGCCCTGTAAAACTGAAGTCTAATCTCCCTTCTTTTGTATTTAATTCCCTTTGCAAAAAATGATAACATTTGATTACCTTTCCAAATTACTTGCAGTGCATATGAATCTATTGTACTTCATGGACTAGAACACACACATCCTTCCAAATTTCAGTTCTGAAATCTTTCACCATTTAGACAATACATTTTTTTTCTTATTCTGACTGCCAAAATGGACAATATCAAATTTTCTCATATTAATATGCATTTGCTAGATCTTTGCATACTCACTTAATCTATCCATGTCCTTATCCATCTGCCTCCTTATGTCTCCTTCATAATTTACTTTCCTACCTATCTTTGTGTCATCAGGAAATCTAGGAACTATACTATCAATGTGTTCATTCAAGTAGTTTCTATAAACTAAAATGTTGTGGC
Organism: Hemiscyllium ocellatum; assembly: GCF_020745735.1. Lineage (NCBI taxonomy): Eukaryota > Metazoa > Chordata > Chondrichthyes > Orectolobiformes > Hemiscylliidae > Hemiscyllium > Hemiscyllium ocellatum. The sequence continues at coordinate 61,103,368 of NC_083409.1, read as the reverse complement.
TTTGAGACTGATCCCTGTTGCACATCAATTATTACATTTTATCAACCAGAAAAAGGCCCATTTAACCCTACTCTCTATTTTCCTAGAGGTATCAAATCCATGACAATATGCCTCCATCTATACCATGAATTTTTATTTTCCGCAATAGCTTTTGATGCAGTATTTTATAAAATGCCTTCTGGAAATCTAAGCAGGGTACATTCATGAATTTTCCTTCACCCACAGTATACTTATGGGAGGCGATGGTCTAATGGTATTTTTAGCAGACTTTTAACCTAAGAACTCAGCTAATGTTCTTGGGACCTGGATTCAAATCCTGCCAGATCATGAAATTTGAATTCAATAAAAATATCTTGAATTAAGAATCTACTGATAACCATGAAACCATTGTTGATTGTCAGAAAATTTAACTTGGTTCACTGTCCTTCAGAGAAGGACCTGGTTTGGTCTTCATGTGACTCCAGACCCACGACAATGTGGTTGACTCTTAACTGCTCTCTAAAATGTACAAACAAGCCATTCAGTTGCATCAATCTCAACGAAGAAATGAAACTGGACAGAACTGCTGGCATTGATCTAGGAACCAGAAAAGACAATAGCAAAACAGCCCTGTTAACACTGCAAAGTCCTCCTTACTAGCATCCAGGGACTAGTGACAAAACTGGGAGTACTGCTTCATCAAGATTGTCAAGCAATAGCCTGATATGGTGATACTCGTGGAATTATACCTTACCGACTATGTCCAAGCACCACCATGACCATCTTGGGATTTGTCCAGTCCAATCAGCAGCACAGACACAATACGACCACAATGGTATAGTCAGTGGAGAGTTGCCCTGGGATCCTCAACATTGACTCCAGTTCTCAAAGTCTCATAGCATCAGGTTAAACATAGATAAGGAAATCTCCTGCTGCTTACCATGTTCCATCCTCACTCTTTTGATGAATCAGTACTCCTCCATGTTAAATAACACTTGTACGAAGCCCAAAGGGTGGCAAGGACAATAGGTGGGGGATTTCAATGTCCACCACCAAGAGTGGCACAGCACCTATACTATAGATCAAGCTGGTCAGGTCCTAAAGGACACAAATGAGGAAGAAACTAACAAGAGAGCCTTGACCTCATCCTTACCAATCTTCTGGCTGCAAATGCATCTGTCCATGACAATGTTGGTAAGAGTGACCACCACACAGTCCTTGTGGAGACAAAGTCCCACCTACACACTGAGAATACCCTCCATCGTGTTGTGTGTCACTATCATCGTGATAAATGGAACAGACTTCAATCGGATCGATCAACTCAAAATTGGGCACCCCTGAGGCCCTGTGGACCATCAACAGCAGCAGAATTGTACTCCAACACAAAATACAATCTCATGGCATGGTATATGCCACACTCTACCATTCCCATTAAACCAGGGCTAAACACTGGTCCAATGGAAAATGCAGGAGGTCATAGCAAGTGTGGCACCAGGCACACCTAAAAATGAGGTGTCAACCTGATGAAGCCAACTGAATACTATCAGCTGCAAGTGGTAAACAGAGCTAAGCGATCCCAAACCAACAGATCACATCTAAGCTCTGCAGTCCTGTCTACCATCATTAATGATGTAGTGGACAACTAAACTACTCATTTGAAGAGGAAGCTCCACAAACATTTGCATTCTCAATGACAGAGAAGCCCAATACATCATTGCAAAAGATAAGGCTGAAGTATTGCAGCAATCTTTAAGCCAGAGGTACCAGTCGATTATCCATCTTGGTCTCCTTCAGTTGTCCCAAATATCATAAATGCTAGCCTTTAGCCAATTTGATTCACTCTACATCATATCAAGAAAAGTTGGAGACACTGGCTGTGGACCTTGACCTTGAATTGTGGACAAAATTCCAGCAGTATTATGGAAGATTTGGGCTCCAGAACTTGTCACTCCCATAACCAAACTATTCTAGTTCAGTTACAAAACTAGCATCACCATAACAATGTGGAAAATTGCCCAGGGGTGTGTCTTGTATACAAAAATCAGGACAATTCCAACCCAGCTAATTAACACTCCATCAGTCTACTCTCAACCATCAATATATTGATTGAAGATGTCACCAACACTGCCACCAAGCAGCATCTGCTCAGCAACAACCTGCTCACTGGGCAGTTTGGTTCTGTCAGGATCACATAGCTCCTGACCTCATTAAAGCCCTGGTTCAAACATGGATAAAAGAGCTGAATTCTAAAGGTGAAGTGAGAGTGACTGCTTAAGATTAAAAGTTGGGATGATTGCCAATGATTACACAATATCCAGCACTATTCACAACTTCTCAAAAATTGAAGCAATCCATGTTTAATGCAGCAAGATCTGGACAATATCTAGGCTTGGGCTGTCAAGTGGCAAGAAACATTCTTGCACCACACAAATACCAGGTAATGATCACGTCCAATAAGAGACAATCAAACAATCACTCCTTGGCATTCAATGATGTTACCATCAATGAATCCTGCATTATTAATGTCCTGGCGGTTACCATTGACCAGATATTGCATGGACCTTGTCATATCCAGACAGTAGTTATAAGAACAAGACAGAGGGTAGGGATGCTTCAGCAAATAACTCACCTCTTGACTTCCCAAAACCTGTCCACCATCTACAAAGCACAAGTCAAGAGTATGATGGAGTACGCTCTACTTGCCTGGATGAATGCAGCTCCAATGGCATTCAAGATGCTTGATACTATCCAGGACAAAGCAGCCACTTAATTGGCACCACGTCCACAAACATTCACTTCTTCCACCATTGATGCTCATTTGCAGCAGTGTGTAGTAGCTACAAGATGCACTGTGGAACTTTAGCAAAGATTCTTAGACGGACTTTCCAAATCCACTGCTATTTCCATCAAGGAGGACAAGGACAGCAGGTCCATAGAAATACCACCATCTGCAAGTTCTTTATTAAGTTACTCACCATCCTGACTTGGAAATACATTGTCATTCCTTCACTGTTGCTGGGTCAAAATCCCTAACGGTATTGTGGCATTTAGACTGCAGCGGTTCATGAAGACAGCTCACCACCTTCTCAAGGGCAAGGAGGGGTGGGCAATGATTACTGCCAGGCAAAACCAGCCAGCAATGTCTATGACCAATGAGTAAATAAAACCATGTTACCTCCTTAAAGAACTCCAATAAATTGGCTAAACATGACTTCCCTTTCACCTCAATGTGTTGATCCTGCTCCATTACCTTGCATTTATCCAAATGTTTGGCTATAACATCATTAATTATAGATTCTAACATTTTTTTTTCTGAATCAAAAATTTAGCTAACTGGCCTGTAATTTCTTGTTTTCTTTCACCCTCACTTTTAATATAAAGGAGTTATATTCACTATTTTCCAAACTAATGGAGCATTCCCCAAATCTATGAAATTTGGAAAAATCAAAAGCAATGCATCAACTATCTCATTAGCTACTTCTTTTAGAACTAAGGATGAAGTTCATCAGGACCCATTGACTTGTCAAATTTCAAAACCACTTATAATTTTCTTAAATTCTGCCCTTCCTTCACTTCCTGATTTGTAGTCATTTCTGGGATGTTTTTGCCTCCTCTGTAATGAGCAATGATGCAAAAATAACTGCTCAATGCATATATTATTTCTTATTTACTATTATTAATTCTCTTGACTCACTTTCTATAGGACTTGTACTTGGTCTGTTAACTCCATTCTTTTTTAAAGACCTAGGGAAACCATGTCTATCTGTTTTTATATTTCTAGCCAGCTTTCTCTCATTCTCTAATAAAAGGTTAAGATATTTTATGATTCAACAACTAGCAAGGCTGGATAAAAAGCAGGGCTAGAGACAGAACTATAATGCATAGAAGACAGCAAGGAAAGGATATTCAGGCCTTGGAGAAAGAGAAAACTATGGACAGCATGAACATCTATACAGTCTCTATATTTCAGTCTAATATTTTGTTGTCCCCAGAGACTGGGAACAACAAAATAGTAGACGGAAATATAGAGATAACTAAGGCAGAAACAGAAAAAGCAAATACATGTGGATTCTGAGAATCATATTTTTTGAAGAGAGGTTTTAAGTCAGAGGTGCTGAGCTTGTCTATGCAGAGCCATTAGTAAACAGTTTGAAAGATCTTAGGGCTTTTTAAAAAAAGTTGGAATAATAGAAGCAGCCTGAATGGGTGTGGCCAAGCTGCCAGAGAATGAGAATGTTTAGTTTTTCAGTAGTAGTTGTTGCTGGAGTAATTAAGAAGTGGAAGGTATTTTTTTCTCTCTCAGTTACAGCTAAAAGCTGAGGGTTTTCTTTCTGCTGCTGGAGTTGCATATCATACAATCCGTTTTTCTGAATTTGCCTTTTTAAGGATGTCTTTATGTGATATTACTATATTGGAACAATTACTGTTTAGTATTAATCTATTATTCTATTACATTTTCCAATAGAGTTAAGTTATTTCAATTTCTTTTTTCTTATGTTGTATTTTATTATAGTGTATGTTTTGCTTCAAATCTGTAGTTTGATAAATTGAATTACATCCAGAATGTCATGCCTGGCACTTAACTTTAAAATAAGACAAATTTAGGCTACCTTCTTAATATATCTTGAGGGGTTTGGTCTGGTCCATAAGAATTTTTGGTTATTTATTCATGAGAATGAACTTGTCACAAAAGGAAACAATACTTAATGGTAGATGTGTGTATTTTTCTGCAATGCTTCAGGTTTTTTCCAACAAAATGACATGTGCCTACACCTACAGATAGTTATTTGATATTTTTAGTACACTCTTGGTGAACTGCTTTTTAAAGTATTCTAGCAAAAGAGCAATTTAGTACATATAGCACTGCCTCATGTCTCCCAGAAATGTTTCAAGATACCACATAGGAGCAACATTTCTTTTAGCAACTTGGCACACTTTAGGCTGTGGATTGAGCTTTAAACTAAAAGTTGGGTGGAGGATTCAAGTGAAGGGAAATTTAAAAATCTAAAAACTAAAATCTAGACATTAGAATAATATAGCAATTTGGTGAACACAAGCAAAGTTAGACAGCAAAGAACGGAGAGCTGAATAATGATAATGCATCAGCAATTAAGATCTGCAGCTAAAATATCTGAATATGTACAGTATGTGCAAAACAAAATCCAGTTAGATAGCTAGAGATGAATGGCTAAGATCTAATTACCATTACAGACATATTTAAAAGGCGACCAAGGTTGAGAACTAAATATATCACTGTGCACAACATTTCAATAAGAAATGAAAAATAGAAAGGGAGGAGGGACAGTCCTGACAGTAATGGATCACATTAGGGTAATAGTGAGGAAGGAATCTTAGCTTAGAGGCACAGGAAGGAGACTCAACTGTATGGAGACTAAGAATAACAAAGTTTCCAAAAGCACTAGTGCAAATAGTTTATCGGTATATGACAGTAATTTTGCTATTGGACAAAGCATAAGTGAGAAATAATAGGAGCTTGTAAGGAAAAAATGAAATGAAATAACTTTGAGGACTTTAATCTTTATAAAGATTGGATAAATCAAATTGCAAAGGCACCCTTAAAAATGCCCTCAGTTGCAGATTCATAGCTAACATTAGGCTAAAGGCAAAATACTTGGGATGTTGGAAGTCTAAATTAAACACAGAGCATGCTGTAAAAACTCAGCAGGTCTAGCATCTGAGGAAAAAGAAACACAGTAAACAGTTTGAGTCCAGGATGATTTCTTCAGAAAACTTATAAAACCTATATAAAAAAAGGATAAACCTTCTGAAGGTCAAGGTTAAGAGGGACTTGTGTGTACTTATACAAAGAACACATGCATACACAGTAAGCAATTATGAATGTAGCCTTTATTGCAATTGACTGGTCGACAAGAATGAAGTCCTGCTATAATTGTACAGAACCTTAGTGACACCTGGAGTATTTTGTGCACAATTTTGATCACCACATTTAAGCAAGGACATACCTGCATTGGAGAGAGCATAGAGAAGGTAGACTGGATTGGTTCCTGGAATTAGATGATCAATTACAATGAAACATATAAAGATTCTGAACCAGCTCGCAGGAAAAGATATTGAGAGGCTGATTCTGCTGGCTGGGAAATCAGAAACATTAGGGGACAAATGTAATCTAATCTAAACAAGACGTAATCTTATTTAAGACTGAGGTGAGGAAAAATATCCTAATTGAAGGGTTGTGAATATTTGGAATTCTCTACACCAGACAATTGTGAATGCTCCATCACTAAATATCCTTAGAGCCTAGATAAATAAGTTTTGTTCCCTCAGGGACCAAATAATGTATAGTACTGGCAGGAGAAGTTGGGCTGAGGCAGAAGATCAGTCAGGATCATATTGAATGGCAAATCAGGCTCAAAGGGCCATGAATTCTATCTCTGCTCATATTCTTTAATATTCTTATATTCCCTCAGTCAGAAGATTACGGATCCAAGTCCTATCACAAACCTGAAGACAATAAATCCTGATTTTAATTGTCTGTACATGAATGGTGTTTGAGGGAGTTCGAATTTATGCTGGCACTTTAGTCCAGCATCGAGGGAAAATTAAAGGATTGTCATCATTAGGACCAAATACAGAAGAACCTTGATTATCCAAAGGACATGGGCAGGGAGTATTTTGTTTGATTAATTGAATGCCAGATAACATAGTTAGCCAAACATCAGGGAGCTTGCAATCTTGTTTGGATAATCCGAAATTCGGTTAATCGAATGCCGGATAATCGAGATTCCTCTGTATTTAACCAGAGTCTATCTGCCAGCTGAGGTGGTGAGAAGTAGTGTAGATAGGTTCACTTGTAACATTCAGGATGATTATTTAGATAGAAATGGTTTGCAGGGATATGGGGAACAGGCAGAAGATTAACACCAAGTAATGGGTCTGGACTACTGTCTGTCTGCTGGCCTGCTCTCGCTTTCCACCAGAAATGGCCAAGCAGTTGCTCAGCAGCATTCAAATAAAGCCTGGCCATAAAAATCTGCCAGATGTCCAGGGAAGATTACTGCCCTCTCTCACAAGAAGTTAAAAATTGCTTCACATACAAGGTGTTCACTAAATAGATTCAAAGCAGATCAGAGCAACAATTTGTTTTTAAAAATACACTGACAACATGTATATCAAAAGCTTACATTCGCCATTTGGCAAGTCTAAACCATAATGGGAAAGTGAAACAGAATACATTGCTGAGAATGCAAAGGAACTTAATGAAACAAGTATGACATCAGAAAACATAAATGTGTGGCATTAGGCAGCAAAAAAATAAATCCAATATAGTCTAACCTTTTTAACAATGCTCTCTGGTGGTACATCCCTCCTTCCCAGTGCATATGTGCTCCATTGACTGGTGGGAGATATATCCTCCAGTTCACTGTCATGCACATTGCTCTGTTGTGATGGAGTCTGAAGATAGAATATCAACACATTAATGATTGGTGCGAGATACCTGCATAATTCAACAATAACTAACATTAATAGTTGTGAATTTTCCCAATATGTAAAAGCATTGATGTGGAATTCAGCACTTTGAATCAGAGAGGCCTAAGGTTTAACTCCCGACTTCTTTATTTGACCATCACCCTGAGATGCAGTGTATTTGTAACTAGTTTCAGACGATGGGGATAAATTAAATGAAAAAAACAACAACCAGAGAAGCAATTTCTTGCTCCAAGTCACTTCTCTTAAGAAAGGGGATGTAGAATGCATATGACAGAGATCTGTCTAATACCCTGTTTGTATTCGCTATCTAGGCTAACACATGGATAGAGTGAATACAAAATAAAAGCATTTTTAAACATTATAACAGAAAATATCCTGCAGTCTGTTAGTAATAGAATCCAATAAGCTTGCAAGCATCCTTATAACAATTCTGTAATATTAAACCTGGTGCATAGACAGATAATAGCAGATTGTAATCTGGCTGTATAAGCCTTACTAATGCTGAAATAAAAAATGCAAGGTAAAAAAGCTGAAAGGTTAGCAAAGTACAACTATATTTTGTTAATGTTTCTAAATTAAAATGTTATAATTACATTTTAAAAGCAAAGGAGTGTGATTGAAACAGACAGAGATACTGCATGCTGCATGCTGAGTCTAAACCATCTCACAGCATGCACTATCACTTTTTTCTAACACCTATCTAATCTATTTATATGCTGAATTTGCAACAGCACCAATTACACAGTATCAGCAAGTGAGAAGAAATATATATTGTACTAAAGCTCTCCTTTTTATTCAGATAAAATCAGGTAGGACACATTATTTGCCAATTCTAATTTTCTAGCGCAAATCAAAGAGTGGTGTTGCTTGGTTGCCACTGGAGTTGCTAGATTGGAGAAAAGCCCAGTAAAAGGATACCTCAGGTATTCCCTTGGGACGACCAAGGAACACTTCTGCACCTTCGAGCCCACATGCAAACTTAAAATAAATCTTAAAAACTTATTTTACTGTGCCTTTTCTGAGCCATTATGCAGATCTGGCAATTTTAGTTGCAAAGGGAAGCTACTATTTCTCCCCAACTCAGACCTCAGGTAAAAATAGTAGTTCAGTCCCAATGGCATAATTGGGGAGTTAATGGAACCTTGCCTTTGAGCTTATATATCATAGTTCAGCATATGGAGGGGTCTAGCTTTAAATTGTGTGAGGGCTTTGAACAGACCAGGGACATCATTCTGCCTTGTATGAAGGAAAAGGTCACATCGAATATGACAATGATACCAACATGATAAAGCCTTTGTTGACTGCTCAGATAGTTTTGATGGCTGTTTGCGTAATGTGATGGGAACTCAGATGAATACTAATTTGCCAGTGGCTACCAATGTTGTCAGGAGTTTCCAGAATGTTATGTCATTCCTACATTCTGTATCTATGCAGAATCATAAGAGTGCTGAAGGGCACTTACATTGGAGACCACATCCATCTGCAGCAGGGCAATAGTTAATACTTGGTCCATTAGATGTCCAGCAAATATATGCTTCATCTCTCATTAGGGAGTCAGGTGATATGAAGACCTCCTCCAGAATAATGAGGTGAGCAGCAACAATGTATGACCGATAGTGTACTGACAACATTCTCTGCTCATGGTATAAATATAGACAATATTGCTTTAAACTGTGCTTTCACAACTTGAAGATGAACAGTAATACCAACAGTTTCTTGCTGTTCTACAGCTTTATTCTAGCCGCCAGAATGTTCATGTTATAAATACTCATTTTCTCATATTCAGATCCTATTTTCTATCAGCTGTTTATCCACACCTTAGTATTTTTTTGTCACCTATAGATGAGACATTTACCTTCAATATGGTCAAATGAACTATAAAAAGCAGCCATCTTGATAAACAGATATTCATGTCCAGTGTCTCATTTCAAGTTAATTCATCATACTGACTGTTTAATCCAGATCTTACATGCTCAGTCTGTTGAGAACCTAAATATCAAATAGATTTAGGCCAAAGCACTACTTAACTGAAACATTTTCTTTTTTGCTGCAAATCTATGGCATTTTTGCTCTTGGATCCTGGACATTGGGAAATTAATTGTTTACAGTTGGAATACTGTTGTAACGCTGACTGTCCTAATTGTGAGACCAGAACCACAACAGGCTTCCATTTTTGGTGGGACACATGGTTATGTGCACTCACTTCATGGCCAACTAATTACATGTCCGTGTTTAGGGGTGCCTGACCAATTGTGATGGTCAAGAAGTTGATGACTCTGTCATTATCTCACGTGATGCACGGTTCAGTCACCATATTTAACAGGGATCCTCAGACATTCTTTTACTAAAATCCAACAGAAGTTCTCTGGTCACGTGACTGGATGCCAAACATTTCTCACCACCAGCACTCCCTTCTCTCTCACTCACTGCTGCTATGAACTACTCACCTGTCTCTCCACAAACACTGCCTACCTCTGTGGTTCAACTGTTGCTTCTCCCTGACTCACTTTTGACTCTTCCTTCCATCAGTTTCAAACCTCACTCAAACAACCTTGAACTGCCCTCTATTACCCTCAGTTCTCAAGATCTCATCAGTAATCTTCCATTTCTCACACTGGACCTCCTCATAATCATGCATGCTACATTTTCTGTCTGTAGACAGTGGCATTCTGTGTGTATTCCAGTGTCTTCCCTCAGGAGCGCTTGTATGTCCAATGTAGTCCACCTTCTCTTTCTTGGTCAAGTATGCCCCTTGCACTGTCACCACTCAACCTCATTGCATGAATGTTCTATCTCCATGGTTGAACAAAGCTTCCCATGAAAGAAAATCAGCACCTACTCAGGCTAAATCCATCTGGAAGACCACTTCACTAGTTGCATGCCACCTTCAACCACTCTTGAATCAGAGGCACATGTTTCTTGTTTGCTGGAAAGCTAATTACAAAAGCAGCATCTAATTTGGTGAAATGCTGTTTTAATGGCTCTGTAGCATGCTAATACATTACAATTAGAACCATGCTGCTGGCTGTACCTTAATTCCTTATTTTCAACCCTCCATCAGGAAGCTGACATTTCATCTTCCCCACGATTAAGTGTGCCAGCTTGTCTCATTTCCCATTGCTGATAGCAACACAAGGTTTAACCAATTTCCTGAACACTGAGGCAAAGCTGATTGGGCAGATGTTATATTATAATATCAATTATATTGTATATAATATTGTATTAGAATATTAATGTAATTGAACACAGACCAAAGTATTCTTTGTTGAGTCTCTAATTGGTACTCATTTACTGTACAAGGCTGAACAATATTGCCAATTAGGAGATCATAGAAATGAGTTCCTTGTGTTTTTAATGACTGCTTTCAATAGTGGTACAATTCCTGTACAATTCAATAACGCTAGGTTCCATCTAAATCAGCACATGACAAAAAGCTCTGCTGGTGTCTACCACCTGTGACAGGACATGATTGCTGCCTGAGAATATGGTACTTGAATGCAATGAGTGATGAACACAGAGAAAATCACTTCATCACAATGTTAAATTGCTGTTGTGATAACAATATTTTTATTATTACAGTGCTATTGGTCATTAATTTTTAAATATCTTTGATTCAAAATAAAATTGAATTTTTTTGTATGGACACATGATTTTCTATAAAACCCACCCAGAAACAAACCCACATGACCTGGTTGCCTGAGGCTCAGATGAAAATCTATTGAAACTAACGTGTAAGCTTTAACACTTGAACACAAAAGAGGAGGCAGCTCATCCACCTACGTATATACACTCAGATTTCAGAGTCAATCAGACAGTGATTTAGAGAACCACCTGATGAAGGAGCGACACTCTGAAAGCTAGTGTCCTTTCAATTAAACCTGTTGGACTATAACCTGGTGTTGTGTGATTTTTAACTTTGTACACCCCAGTCCAACACCGGCATCTCCAAATCAGTTTAAGAACAACAAGTGCCAGAGGGTGTCTTGCTGCTGGAAGTCCATTCAATTATGCTTAGGGTATTGAGTGAAGGAACTCATTGAAAAGAACATTGGAGGTTCATCATCTGGGAAGAGAACCTGTTCAAGTTAGGAGAACATTCTGGATATAATGTACAAGTGTGATGTGGTTTCCGATTGTGTTAAAAAATTTAATTGGAAATATCATTTCTGTATTTACATTTTAGACACCTAAGAAGCAATGTTTTGTCAATATTGATTTTAGATATTTTCTACCAAAGAACGCAAAATTTCTTTGTATTGGTCAACAGAAAATTCATATCTCATTTTAAAATCTATTGGTCCCACAAATATATTGTAAGAATATAAAAAAGCTACTAACTACACATTGATATCCAGTGACTGAAAGTAAAAAAGTGATAACATAAAACTAGCTGCTGTTGTCTAAAGATCAAACATTCACCAACTTCAAAATAAAGAAGAATTAATAAATGGTTTATGGAATCACAAGAAGTTGAAATGTGGAAATAAACGTTTGTATCAGAGCAGTTAGTCGTGCTTTTTTATGCATTAAAAGCAGTAACCCTTATCCTAATTATTTATCTCATTCCCATATCCCTTCATCTCCTTTTCTTCAAAATTCATTCTTAAAAATTGGAATATAACCTCTGCCAATGAATGCCATAATCTTCCTTATCTCTCCTGCTATTGTTGTAAACCTGTTAAATTTAATCCTTTATCTGTGTCCACTCATTCCAAAACCATAGATGACTGATAACAGTCAGTTTCTATATAATGCGTCTTATTCCTCCATAATTTTAATCTTTATGAAATCATCTCAAAATCTCCTCAGTTTGAATGACAACAGAAGAGAAGCAGTAGACCATTCATTCCCTTGAGTCTGTTCCACCATTCAATTAGATAATGCATGATCTGTATGTTGACTCAATTTACACATCTTGGCCCTTTAATGCCCAAAGCTAATGAAAACCTAACAATCTCGGGTTTCAAAATTTTATTGAGCTGGGTGTTAGTGTTCCTGATATCCACTGTCTCTGGTGTAACGAAGTTTGTATTGCCATTACCCTGAACAGATTATCTCTAATTTAAAGAAAATGCCACCTTGTTCCAAATTTGCCTACAGTTCCTCTCTAACTAACTTATTAAATCCTTTAATCATTTTAAACATTTAAATTAGACAACATCTAAATCTTCCATATCGTATGTAATATAATAAAACTTGTATAGGGTTTTTAACCCCAAAAAGGAGCAAGCATTGAGATACGAGACTTAAAGAATGAAAATGTATCTAACCTTTGCTGTTTATCCAGAGGTAAGACTGGTTATGCAGCAGATTAGCTGGTGGATTTAAAGGTCTGTTGAAAGCTATTATGAGGAAAATGAGCTCCTGAAGGTATGGGGAATACCAACTACTGGGAAGTTGCCTCTGGACACCACACCTAGGGACCAGTGCTCCAGGTAGGAGTCTCTCTGTCATCTTAGTTACATCCGTGGTTGCAGGCCACTCCTGTGGAAAGGTCTATATTTTGTTACTATTTGAACAAATTGGAGACCAAGAGTCTCCATCTTGAGGCAGCATACTTTGTTTTCAGGATTCAAGGGTCTTCTTTCATTTCTCTAGCTTCAAGTGTTCGGACATCACCCTTACTGGAACAGCAAACCAGTCCTCTGACCAGTAATTACTAATGGTGATTGTTCCTGAAATATTTGGCCCAAACAGTGCCATCCTCAAACCCATGTGAAAATTTCTGCTATACCCATTTTAAGTTCAAAATGGGTAAACTTAAACATTTGCCAAATGGACCACATACATAAGTTCCTGGCTTTTTCTTCTATCTCCTAATTAATTCTTTATTCACGGCAGAATGTTATTGTTAATTATCTTTTTTGTTCACAGTCTCTTATTAGGAACTTTGTGAATATTTTCTAGAATTTATTTAAATAACATCCTGCAGCACTTCTTCACCTATCAAACTAATCACTTCCTCAAAATGTTCAGTTCATTAAACATGAGTTAACCTTGATAAATCAATGCTGGTCTCTCTGTTAAGGACATATGTGTAAAGTGCTCACTCTCTGTACCCTTAATAACATACGAGTATATGGCTTGCAACTGACATTAGATGAAAAGGCCTGTAATTTTCTACTCAGTTATCCTCTTCTCATCTTCTTAAATCATGAAATAAAGGAACAGAAATCAGCCATTCAGCCCCGTTGAAACTGTCCGACTATTCAATATGATCATGGCTGATCAAACATTTCATTGCCATTTACCCACCTTCTAACTTTGTATGCCACTGAAAATCAGAAGTCTATCAACCTCAAACCTAAAATGCTCAAAATCTGAGCTTCCACAACCTCGATGATAGAGAATTTGAAAGGTTCAGAAATCTCTGAGTAAAAACATTTTGCCTTGTTTCAGACTTACGTGACATCTCCCTTAAATTTAAAATTGTGCTCCCTGGTTCTAGACACATTTATCAAGGGAAACATCTATCCTGCACATACCCCATCTATCCATTAATGTATTTGTAACTTTTAATGAGATCACCTCTCATTGTTCAAAACTCTAAAGAATGCAGACTCAATCTCTCTTCATTGGATAGTCCATCATTGCTCTTGAACCTTTTTTGCACTGCCTCTATGACAATAATATCTTTCATGAGATAAGGAGACTAAAGCTGCACACAATTCTCCAAGTGTGGTCTAACCAAGTTTTACTATTCTTGAACTCAAATCCTCTTGCAATCAATTTCAACATCTGTCCAAATAGCATGCTGCATCTGCCAGTTAGCCTTAAGTGACCTTGTAGTATCCAAGGAGTCACAGCCTGCCAATGCATGAATAGCCATTTATTCCTACTCATTGTTTTTGGTTGCTTGCTAAGCATTAAACCATGCCAGTACATTACCTCCCATTCCATATGATTTAATTTTTTTAACCTGCCTCCTGAAGGGAACTTTTTCAAAAGCCTTCTCTAAATCTAAGTATATAATGTCCATGAGCACTGCTTTATCAATATTGAGTAGCATCTTAAAAAAAAAACAAAATTGTGTAATGCAATTTCCCATTCATAAATTCATGCTGTGCCAATCAAATTATTAAAAACCAGGTGACTATATATCCCACACTTTATAACAGATTATAGCATTTTCCCTACAATTAACATGAGGCTAACAGGTAGCTTCTCGTTTTCTTTCTTGCTCCTTTCTGAAATAGTGAGGTGACACTCACTACATTCTATACCGCAGGAATCATTTTAGAATATATATATAACTTTGGAAAATAAACGCCAATGCATTAGCTGTCTATAGCAACCTCCTTTAACACCCTGGGAGATAAATCACCAGACCCTGGTATTTATCGATCTTCAGTCTCATTAATTTCTCCAGTACAATCTTCTTATTAATTTCTTATATCTTTCAATTCCTCATTCTCCATCACCACTTGGATCTCTAGCTTTGAGAGATTCCTTTTATCTTCCTCTGAAAAAACAGACACAAAGTAATTATTTTAGCTTCTCTGCTATTTTTCTACCAAAATCATAAATTCTCTTGGCTCTGTCTCTAATAGGCCCACATTTATTCTAACCAAACATTTTATTTTTACATATTATCAAAGCTTTTACAGTCCATTTTATGGGTTTTGCTAGATGGCACTCATATTCTGTTCTGCCTTTCTTTCTCAGTTTGTTGTTCTCCTTTGTTGTATTCTATAACCTCATAACCATCAGAACTTTTACTACTTCTGAAAACTTTCTCAGCCTTTTTGTTTAATCTTATACAACTCTGAACTTCCTTTATTAGCCATGGCTGACTGACCTCTTGAGTTTTTGCACCTTGATGGAATATATAATTGCTGTAAGCCATATCATAGTTCTTTAAAGACTATCCATTGCTAATGCAGAGTCATGCCTTTTAATGTATTTTCCCAATCCACCTCAGCCAATTTGTGCCTCGTGCCTTCAAAATTTCCTTTATTAAAATTTAACGCCCGATATTCAGAATGAATTACCTCACTTTCAAACATGATATAAAATTCTACTGCAGAGCATCGAGTGATAGGCACAAAAACAAACCTTACAGTCCAATTCGTCCATGCAGACCAGATATCCAAAATGAATCCAGTCCCATTTGTCACATTTGGCCCATATCCCTCTAAACCCTTCCTATTCATGTACCCATCCAGGTGCCTTTTAAATATTGTAATTGTATTATCCTCCACCACTTCCTTTGGCAGCTTGTTCCAGACACGCACCACCCTCTGCATGAAAAAGTTACCTCTTAGATCCCTATCGAATCTTTCCCCTCTTACCTTAAACCTATGCTCTCTAGTTTTGGATTCCCTTACTCTGGAAAAAGACCTTTGCTATACACCCTATCCATGCCCCTCATGATTTTATACGCTTCTATAAGTCACCTCTCAGCCTCCAATGCTCCGGGAAAATAGTCCTGGCCTGTTCAGCCTCTCCCTGTAGCACAAATCCTCCAACCTTGGCAACAGCTTTGACAATCTTTTCTGAACCATTTCACAACATTGTTCCTACAGCAGGGAGATCAGAATTGAACACAATATTCCAAAAGTGGCCTAACCAATGTCCTGTACTGCCAAAACTTGACAGCACAACTTCTGTACTCAATAGACTGACCAATAAAAGCAAGCATACCAAAACACCTTCTTCACAATCATGTTGTGATCATTCACCCCAACGTTTGTAAATTAGCCCTTTTTCATTAGAGAATATTAGATCAAAAATAGCATGCCCTCAACTTGGTTTAACATTCTACTCAGTAAAACCATTCTAAACAAATTCCAGAGAGTCATCTCCCACAGTTTTGGTGCTCAATTTGTTTACCCAGTTGATATGCAGATTGAAGTCACCCATGATAACAGCATTGCCCACATTACATGCTTTTCTCATTCTCCACACTGCCACACTATTTGGTAGTGTATAAATAACTAAAATCTGCCTATTTCTGTTTCTTAGTTCCACTCATATTCCATATATTATTCTTTTAATCCGAGACCATCCCTTATATATGTACTGATCATATCCATTACTATCAGCACAACTTCAGGTCCTGTTCCCTCTTGACTGGCTTTCCTAACTGTTGAATATTCTTGAATGTTCAGCTCCCAGTCCTAGTCACCATACAGCCATGTTTCTGTAATGGCAATGAGATCATACCATGTATTTCTATTTCTTGCCTTTAGATCATCTACCTTGATGTGAATGTTGGTGAATTCAAGTAGAGTTCCCTTAACTTTGTCTTTTTAACATCATTCCATTTTCAAACCCTACTTAATGCTTGGATTTGTTTCTCTTGTTTCCTCACCTCCCTTGCAACTTTCTCCTGCCACAGAATCAGTCCCAATTCTTCAGGAGTGTGATGCCCTCTCTCTTACACCAGCCACATATTCAATTGATCAATATTACTGTTCTTCTGCTCACTAGCATGTGACATTGGGACTAATGAGATTACTGCTCTTAAGGTCCTGCTTTTCAATTTCCTTCCTAACTGCTGGACATCTGCCTTTAGGATCTCATCTCTCTTCCTACCTATGTCGTCGGTACCAATGTGGACAATGACTTGTAGATGATCTCCCTCCTCCAGAAGGATGTCCTGCAGCTACTCCATGACATCCTTGTCCCTGGCACCAGGAAAGCAAGACACAATCCTAGACTCATGTTTCCTGCCACAGAAACACTGTGTAAGTCAATCTAAAAAACAAGCTATTTACATCACTATAATTTATAGCAATTATAAAGAAATTGAGTGCTTGAATCAAAGCAATTTATGTTCATAGATCAATGGAGAAAATGGTTTTTCAATAATCTTTTTATTTTAGAATTTAACAGCTGTCACAATGAGGTTGAATCTTCTTCTGGAGGTGGCGATCTTGGACGACACTTAGGGATGGAACTTAATTAGGCAGGGCAATGGTGTACTGAATCTCCACCACTTTCCTGCCTCGACACGAACTATGGTCTGGGTGAAAAAGCCATGATTGACCTACCCACCACATCAAATTGAGGCCCAAAAGTTGCCAATATGATGAGGGGCATGTCGCCATGCCGTGTTCACAATGACTACTATGCAGAGGCTTGTCATCTTTCAGGAGTGGCCTTTCTCAATTAAAGGCTGTCAGTGTCTCATAAAAGGACTAGATATCAGACAGATGGGTGCCGTTGACACCTATCCCCTGCTTTTGACCTCCTTGTTCTATCTCCCTGTAACCTTAACCTGAGAACACTCCCATTCACACAATTTACCCTTGTCCTGGATTCTTCATGATACTAGGAATCCAGAGTGTTTTTGTGCAAGTAACCAAGGCCTCCTGCGTGGTGCTTCTGAAACAAGGGCTCTGACCAGCTGGCAAATCTCACTGGGCTGAAAGACAATCCCCTGTGATCTTGATTCCAGGGGAAGGCCTGCCTGTGGCCTCACCACTGCCTAATCATTGTGTGTTTCACTAGGCCCTCCCGAAAATATCTCTCTCACCGACTCTCTCACTGACCGCCTAATTGACAGGGGAGGCTCAACATGATTCCACCTATAATAATATTTTGTTTTGCCATGTTCTTTCTTTTGATACTCTTTTTGGTGAGTTGTGCAGCTCCTCTAGGAACTAAAATAATATACAGCAACAAATAGCTCTGAAACATCTTCCCATCCACAAAAATTCATTGACGACATTTTGTTGTATCTGTTTCTTTGTCCTTAGGTTAGCTTCCAAGACAGCTCAGAATTTCAGATTTTTGGTGGCCTCAAATGAAAGTGTGCTGTTTCAAGCAAGTTATATGTCTAGTCTAGTAACATGTGGAAAACTAAGGAATGAAGATTCTTGATCAACCTGATCAGACTTAATGCCACTGAAAAAATAGAATGGGAAATCTATATTTTTAGTCAACCTGTTCAGACCTGTAAGGACATTTTCAGGAGGGATTGAACCCAGATTTTCTGGTCCAAAGGTAAGGACACCACAATTATGTCACAGGAGCTCTACTACCGAAGAAGCTTACAGTAAAATAAATCTGGAAACGGGAACACAGAGTTTCATTTATCTGGTGTGTATATCCTTGCGTGTTTCTCACAAACATCTTGATGAATTTTAAAATTTCATGACTAGATGGTATAAATGTAACAGTTACTACACTTACTGCATTTCAATGAAATTAATTACAAAACACTAATAGAGATAGAACATAGAACATTATAGCGCAGTACAGGCCCTTCAGCCCTCGATTTTGCACCAACCTGTGAAATTAATCTGATGCCATTCTATCCTACACCGTTCCATTATTATCTGTATGTATGTCCAATGCCCATTTAAATGCCCTTAACGTTGGTGAGTCTACTACTGTTACATGCAGGCCGTTCCACATCCCTACTATCTCTGAGTGAAGAAACTACCCCAATATCTGTCCTAAACCTATCACCCCTCAATTTAAACCTAGTGTAAGCCTTCACCATCCAAGGAAAAAGGCTCTCACTGTCCACCCTATCTAACCCTCTGATTATCTTATATGTCTCGATTGAGTCACCTCTCAACCTTCTTCTCTCCAACAAAAAAACAGCCTCAGTTCCCTCAGCTTTTCCTCGTAAGACCTTCCCTTCCATACCAGGCAACATCCTAGTAAATCTCCTCTGAACCCTTTTCAAAGCTTCTGCATCCTTCCTATAATGCGGTGGCCAGAACTGTGCGCAATATTCCAGGTACAGCCTTACCAGTGTCTTGTACAGCTGAAACATGACCTTGTGGCACTGAAACTTAATCCTCCTATCAATAAACGGCATATGCTTTCTCAACAACCCTATCAACCTGGGTGGCAACTTGCAGGGATTTATGCACCTGGAAACAAAGCTCTCGCTTTTCATCTGCACTGCCAATAATTTTGCCATTAATTCAATTCTCTGCATTTCTGTTATTTCTTCTGAAGTGAACAACCTCATACTTTTCCTCATTAAATTCCAGTTGTAGTTTCCGTTTCCATGAAAGTAATTTGGTTAGTGTCAGTTCTTAAATTATTGTGAATTCCTGTGTTCAATGTGAAGATTCTAGTAAAGAGAACATTTTTGAATTACTATAACCTGTGCCAACAGGAATTTTTTTCTTATTTACTTGTGAGATGTAGGCATTGCTGGCTGACAAGCATTTATTACCTGAAACTAGTTGCCTTTGGGAAAGACAAAGAACCTATCTCAGTAAAATCTAGTGCTACCTGCTAATGGATTAAACCTAAAAATCTGCCTTATCCCCTATTTAGAATAGCAACCCTGAATGTGTGGCTTGCATTTCCATTTTGTACACTGTCCTCTCAATGAAATTGCCAAAGCATTTTCAATTTGAGTCAACTGGTTAAGTGTAAAGGATGTACTATCAGTTCACTGATTTAAAAAAGCCCTATTACCTAGAAGACTGAACATACTTTTATTGTATCAGTCTGGGGTAGATTTGAATCCTGGCTGCAAAGGTAGAGAGTCATCAAAATTATTTTGACTTGATAAGAGTAAACCTCTGCACGGTGGCACAGTGGCTAGCACTGCTGCCTCACAGTGTCAGAGACCCAGGCTCAATTCCCACTTCAGGCAACTGTCTGTTTGGAGTTTGCACATTCTCCTTGTGTCTGTGTGGTTTTGCTCCGGTTTCCTCCCACAATCCAAAAATGTGCAGATTAGGTGAATTGGCCATGGTGAATTGCCCATAGTGTTAGATGTAGGGGAATGGGTCTGGGTGGGTTGCTCTTTGGAGGGTCGGTGTGGACTTGTTGGCCCAAAGGGCCTGTTTCCACACTGTAAGTAATCTTAACTGCCCATTAAACACCATTCCTCCACCATCTACTACTAATCAGTGATTTCTTAAACGGAGCAAATGGGAATGTACTTTTAAATTGACCAATTAAAATGGAACTTGTTACACATCCCTCAGCAATTTCACGAGCTCAACATGCAATCAATTCAATGAATAGCCATGCTGTTGACCTTAGAGTGAACTGTTGAATAACCACTTGAAAATAAAGTGAAAAATCACTGTCTTAACCTGATGATTATTCATGGCAGTTACTGTTGATATTCTGAAAAGAATTCTGGCAGCTAGAAGAGAGGTAATTATTTTAATAATTGTTACTGTCTAGAAATGCACTGATGCAAAGCAACCTTTTTTTGCTGAATAGAATTATTTGAATTAAGAGGAAGTGAAGACACATTTTATTCATAGTCATAAAAAAAAGCAAACTTAGCTGCATGCAACATCTCTGTTGGATGCGAAGCAGCACTTTTAAGGCTTGTCTGGCATACAACTGAAATACCAACACAATTCCTCACATTGATCATATGTCAAAAACAAATTCTCCTGGTGTGAAAATGCTTAGAGTGCCGTGCACAAAGAAATAGCAGACACTTAACACATATTTAAAAGGCATATATAGATCTTCCTGAAATTCTCAGAAGGTCAGGCAGCATTTATGGACAGGGAAACAGAATTAATGCACTGAATTTTGCTGAGATCTTGATGCTGGGCTGAATTACTGGTCAGAGTACTTTGAAAGCAATTTTCCAGAGATGACAGATAATTAAAATGTTCATCTCCAGGAATCCTGTTCAATTAAGAACAAATGCAAGCTCCTGAGGTTGGAGGCCATAATGCACCGAAAGATTGTAACATCCATTATCAGTGTTTGGAGCCACCAATGTGAGTAGGAGAAAGATATAAGCTTCCCCAGCTTTTAATAATTTATAAATAGAAAGAGATCAAAGATTCTAGGCTGTCATTGTAGAGAAGAAATCTGTGGATTTCTCGCAACTGTGGCCACCAGGGTGTTGTTGTGGGTTTAAAAATGCTAGACAGAACATTGGTCGCTGACCATGACACTGTTGTCAGGCCATAGGCTGCTCCTTTTCTTTGGATCACTTTGACCTCATTGGGGTCACTGGTGCTAAACAGTTGACTAGAAAATTCCAGTTGGCATCCAGTGTTTCCACACTGTGAGTAATCTAATCTAATCTAATCTAATCTTCACACTGGCCTCAATAGACCCATTAATTGACTGAAATGGGTATACAATGTTTAAGGGCAAGTGCAGGTAACCCCAGTCTTCCCCGACAACCCCACAACACATTCCAAAGCAGCCCTTACAAAATGATTACAAATATGAATATGCCAGCAAACTGGCACACCAGCCTTTGGGGGAATTTGCTAGCCCAATTCGCCTTCAGCTTCACTTTATCACTTCTGGTCAATGTTCAGGGGTCAATCTTTTACCAGGCCATCAACCTGAATTGTTAATTGTATCTAACATCCCAGATGTTGTCTGGTCTGCTGAATATTTTAATGCTTTCTGTTTTTTTCAGATTTTCAACATCCCCTTTCTAACGCTTCAGCTAGCCAACATATCGTAAGGTATTCTTATAAAAAACTAAGCCACATTATATCATAAAAATGCTCATTCTGCACAGCCATTCAGCACCTGACCTCATTATAGCCTTGGTCCAAATATGGACAACAATGTTGAACGAAAGAGGTGAAATGACATAAAGGCAGCATTTGACAGAGTGTGTTATCAAGCAGTCTAAGCAAAATTGAAGTCAATGGGCTTCAGGGGAATATTTTCTGCTGCTTGAAGTTGTGCCTAGCACAAATGAAGACGGATGTGATTGTTGGAAGTCAGTCATCTTAGTCCCAGGACATTGTTTCAAGAGTTCTTCAGGATAGTATCCTAGACCCAACCATCTTCAGCTATTTTATCAATGACATTTCCTCCAACATAAAACCAAAAGTGGGAATGTATACACAATGTTTAACCCCATTTGTAGCTCATTAGGCAGTGAAACAGTCAACATCCAAACAAAGCAAAACCTGAATAATAAAAGTGCTCAGTTAATAACCCTGCCATACAAGTATCAGGCAATGACCGACTCCATCAAGAGAGAATCCAATCATCTCTGCTTGATATTCTATGGCATTACCATCACTGAATCTCCCCACTGTCAACATCCTAATGATTACCATGATTAGACATTGAACTGACAAGCCTATAAGAACTGTGGCTACAAGTGTAGCTCAATATCTGGAAATTCTGTGAAATCACCAGCCCACTTTCCCAAGCCTCTTCACCATTAGTAGGTACAAGTCAGGTATGTGGTGGAATATTCTCCACTTGCCTGGATAACTCCAAAAATGTTTGCAAAGCTTCATCCAAACCAACACAATTGACGTCCCATCTAACACCTTCACACTCATTTCACCACTGTCCCATGGACTACATATGTATTGAAGTAATTCACTAGGGCTGCATCACAAGCAACTACCTCTTCTAACTGGAAAGATGAGGGTGACACAAGTTTGTGAATAGCTCTGTCTGTAAGTTACCCTACAAACTACCAAGCATCCTGACTTAGAACTATGTTGTTGTTCCTGGATCATATTTCTGGAATTCCCTTCCTAACGGAAATGGATGTTTCTGCACTTGCAGTAGTTCAAGGTGGCCACTCACTACCTCTTCCCCAGGGCAATAGGGATAGGCAATAAGTGTATGCTTACCCAGTGCCATCTCCATTCATGAAAAAATTAAAAATAACTGCTGGAAAAATATACACCAACTGATTTGTCAATCAGCAGAGTTTTATTTACAGTGTCATTGATATCTGCAGCCTTCTGTTTCCATTTCAGAGGGAATTAAATAATTTCAAATTCTGTCAGTTGAACAGAACTTATTCACGCTACAAGACATTTCCTTCTATTCCATCAACTCATGAATCCATAGTGAGAATCAAGGCCCTTTCCACAGACAAAACATGATCTGTTTAAAATGCAGAAATGGGGAACCCTGCTGAGTCCTATGTGAACCATGCTGTGCACCACTTTGCTGATGAATAAATGGATGACTGGAATATGGGCGGGACTTAAGTATCTGGATCTTGCGAGCCACTTTTGGCAATCTTTGGAATTATTCTGACTCATCAAATGATCAGGGCTTGATCTTTGCTGAGTTAACTGACATCAGTTAGAGGGATAATGTGGGCATTTCAGATGGAAGTTATGAATGATATATCCAAATTCTGATTAGTGTACAGAATCTTTGCTGGGAAATGTATATGCAAATGTTAAATCATAAAAGGATTGGGCACCACTGTGATACTTCTGTCATTAATGACAAGATAATATGATTATAGAGGTAAAAATGCCTTCAGGCTTTTGCCAATATCCTGCTGTAACTATAAGATCACTGACATCTCCTTTAAAATGATGACATCTAGTTCTGTTCAGGCTCCACCTTTTACATGAATTTCCAATTTGCCTCCTCAGTCTGCCTTCACATGGTAAATTATGTTATACTGTACTTAGTGGAGACTAAATTAAGACTGGCAACATCGGTGAAGGACAGTATTCCAGGTAAAGTGAGGCATACCAACTTTCACAAAGGCCAAAGATGCTATCTGATCCTGTAAAGAAATCCACAAGTTCTTTTTTTTAAACTCAACATTAACACCAATTAGACATAGGAATAGAAGTGGGACATTCAACCCAATGAATCTGCTCTGCCAATCAATAAGATCATGGCTTATCTGCTAATCCTCAAGCCAACTTTCCTGCCTTTACCCAAAATCCTTGGTCCCCTTATTGACTAAAAATCTGTCTATCTCAGCCTTTAATATACTTAATGTCCCAGTTTGTACAGTTCTCTCTGGTAAAGAATTCCACAAATTCACTACCCTCAGAAATTCTTCTTTATCTCTGGGTAAACTGGGTAACCCCGAACTCTGAGATTATGCCCTCTGGTCCTAGACTTCCCACAAGGGGAAGCAAACTTTTGGCATCTCCCTGTTAAGTTTCCTAAGAATCTTGTATGTCTCAACAAGGACACCTCTCATACTTCTAACTCTAACGAGCAGAATTCATGGGCTCAACCTACTCAAACTCTCTTCATTAGACAGTCCCTCTGTATCTGAAATTAGCCAAGTCTGGATTTCCTCCATTGTCAGTGTACCTTTCCTCAGATAAGGGAACTAAATTTGTTTACAGTACCCCAGGTCTAACAAGCACCTGGTATATTTTTAGCAAGACTTCCCACTTTTTGTATTCCATTCCTAATGAAATAAAAGTCAACATTCCATTTACCTTTCCTATTAACTGATGAATTAGATTTGTGATTTAAATGTAAGGGTCCTGAAATCTCTATGCTACAGTCTTTCTCCATTTAAATTATACCCAGCTCCTCTATTTTTTCCTGTGAAAGTGCATACCTGTACATTTTACCACAATATATTCATCTCTAGTATTTGCTCACTCACTTAATCTATATCCTCTGTCGGGATATCCATCCTCAACACCTCCTTCCCATCTATTTTGAAGAGTTATACAGAACTTGAAAAGTTAACTTTATCTCTCTCTCTATATATATGTATATATATATAAAATGTTGCCAACCTACTCAGTTTATCCAGAATGTTCTGTGTTTATTTCAAATTTCCTAAATCTAAAGTCAGCTCCTGTTGCAAATGTGGGACCTGCAGGTATGCATGAAGTATCTCCAGCTGCAGCTCCCGGAAGTCCAAGGTTTGAAGTTGGAGTGGCATCTGGGGACACTATAGAACACTTGTGAAGGGAAGAGTATCATGAATAGCATGATACTCAGACTCCACAGGCAGGAAGAGAATGGGTAATCACCAGATAGAGCAGGAAAGCAGGCAGTGCAGGAATCTCCTGTGACTATTCCTCTGCAAAACAGATTTACCACTTTGGATGCTGTTGAGGGTAATGCCCTTTCAGGGGATAACAGCAGCAGCCAAATTCATCATATCTTGCTGCAGAGGGAGGGAGAAATAGGCATAGAAAGGTTATAGTTATAGGAAACTCTGTCATAAGGGAAATGGATTGCTGTTTCTGTGGCCACAAATGAGAATCCAGGATGGTGTGTTGCCTCCCTAGTGCCAGGGTCCAGGACGTCTCAGAGCGGTTGCAGGACATTTTGGATGGGGTGGGCGAACAGCTAGTAGTTGTAGTACACATTGGTACATAGGACCTCATTCCTTTTTTTTAACCTAAGAGCAGAATATGGAGAACTAATAAGAAAGTTGAAATGTAGGATCTCAAAGATAGCTATCTCAGGATTACTACCAGTGCCATGAGCTAGATTGAGTAGAAACAGCAGGATAAATAGAATGAAGATATGGCTGAAAAGATGGTGTGAGGAGGAGAGTTTCAGACTTGTGGGGCTTTGGGACCAGTTCTGAGGGAGATGGGACTTGTACAAACTGTATTGCTTACATCTGGGCAGAACTGGGACTGGTCCTTTTTGAGGGGAAAGGGGGGTGGCCGGCACTTGGTAGAATGGTTGTGGAGAGTTTATAAAAGTGTGACAGTGGATGAGAAGCATGAGAAATTGAGGGAGAGGTAGAAACCAACGCAAACATAACAAAGAATAAGAATAGGCAAGGAAATGCTGTTGAAAAGAGAAGGGGAGGTGGTGTTCTGAATGCATGTGTTTCAAAGCAAGAAGTATAATAGGCAAGGTAGATGAACTTACAGCTTTGGTTTGTACTTGGACCTATGCAACTATTATGATTACAGAGACATGGTTTAAAGAGGGAAGGAGTGGCAGCTGAATATCCCAAAATTTGGGTGTTTCAGGCATGATAGAAGGGAATGTAAAAGGAGGGTGAGATGCATTACTAGTAAAGGAGTATTGCACACCTGTACTGAGGGAGGATACATCAGAGGACTCATGCAGAAAGTCAATATGGGTAGAACTCAGGAATAGGAGAGGTGAAATCACAGTGCTGGAGGTATACTACAGGCCTCCCAATAGCTAGCAGAAGATAGAGGAGACAATATGTAGACAGATGGTGTGGATATGTTGTGCAATCGATATATGGAGCTTGTTCAAGGAGCAACTATTGAGTGTCCTTGATAAGTATGTACCTGTCAGGCAGGGAGGAAAGGGTTGTGTGAGGGTGCCGTGGTTTAATAAGGAATTAGAATCCCTTGTTAAAGGGAAGATGGCAGCCTATGTAAAGATGAGGCGTGAAGGTTCAATTGGGGCGATTGAGAGTTATAAGGTAGCCAGGAAGGATCTGAAGAGAGAGCTAAGAGCTGCAAGGAGGGGACATGAAAAGTCCTTAGTTGGTAGGATTAGGGAAAACCCAAAGGCTTTCTATAGGTATGTCAGGAATAAAAGAATGACTAGGGTAGGAATAGGTCCAGTCAAGGATAGTAGTGGGAAGTTGCGTGTGGAGGCTGAAGAGATTGGGGAGACACTGAATGAATACTTTTCATCAGTATTCACTCAGGAACAGGACATTGTTGCCGATGTGAATATTGAGTCACAATTAATTAGAATGGATGGCTTTGAGGTATGTAGGGAAGAGGTGTTGGAAATTCTGGAAAGAGTGAAAATAGGTAAGTCCCCTGGGCCTGATGGCATTTATCCTAGGATTCTCTGGTAAGCAAGGGAGGAGATTGCAGAGCCATTGGCCTTGATTTTTATGTCCTCGTTGTCTACAGGAATAGTGCCAGAAGTCTGGAGGATAGCAAATGTGGTTCCCTTGTTCAAGAAGGGGAGTAGGGATAACCCTAGTAACTATAGGCCGGTGAGTCTCACTTCTGTTGTGGGCAAAGTCTTAGAGAGAATTGTAAGGGATAGGATTTATGAACATCTGGATAGGAATAATGTGATCAAGGATAGTCAGCATGGTTTTGTGAAGGGCAGGTCGTGCCTCACAAACCTTATTGAGTTCTTTGAGAAGGTGACTAAGGAGATGGACGAAGGTAAAGCAGTAGATGTGGTGTATATGGATTTTAGTAAGGCATTTGATTAGGTTCCCCATGGTAGGCTACTGCAAAAAATACGGAGGTATGGCATTGAGGGTGCCTTGGTGGTTTGGATTAGGAATTGGCTGGCTGGAAGAAGACAGAGGGTAGTAGTTGATTGTAAAGGTTCATCTCGGAGTGCAGTTACCTGTGGTGTTCCGCAAGGATCTGTTTTGGGACCATTGCTGTTTGTCATTTTTAAAAATAACCCGGAGGAGGGGCTAGAAGGTTGGGTGAGCAAGTTTGCGGATGATATGAAAGTCTGTGAAGTTGTTGACAGTGAGGAAGGATGTGGCAGGTTACAGTGGGATAGAAATAAGCTGCAGAGCTGGGCAGAAAGGTGGCAAATGGACTTCAATGTAGCTAAATGTGAAGTGATTCACTTTGGTAAGAGTAACAAGAAGATGGGGTACTGGGCTAATGGTCGGATACTTGGTAGTGTGGATGAGCAGAGGGATCTTGGTGTCCATGTACACAGATCTCTGAAAGTTGCCACCGAGGTAAATAGTGCTGTGAAGAAGGCATACGGTGTACTGGCTTTTATTGGTAGAGGAATTGAGTTCCGGAGTCCTGAGGTCATGTTGCAGTTGTACAAGACTTTGGTGCGGCTGCATCTGGAGTATTGTATGCAGTTTTGGTCGCCATACTATAGGAAGGATATGGAGGCACTGGAACGGGTGCAGAGGAGGTTTACCAGGATGTTGCCTGGCATGGTAGGAAGATCGTATGAGGAAAGGCTGAGGCATTTGGGGCTGTTTTCATTGGAGAAAAGAAGATTTAGGGGTGACTTGATAGAGGTGTACAAGATGATTAGGGGTTTAGATAGGGTTGACCATGAGAACCTTTTTCCACGTATGGAGTCAGCTATTACGAGGGGACATAGCTTTAAATTAAGGGGTGGTTGGTATAGGACTGATGTTAGGGGTAGATCCTTTACTCAACGAGTCGTGAGTTCATGGAATGCCCTGCCAGTAGCAGTGGTGGACTCTCCCTCTTTATGGACATTTAAACGGGCTTTGGATAAGCATATGGAGGATAGTGGGCTAGTGTAGGTTAGGTGGGCTTGGATCGGCGCAACATCGAGGGCCAAAGGGCGTGTACTGCGCTGTATTTTTCTATGTTCTATGTTCCATGTTCTAGATTTTGGAAAGATGTAAAAACTGCAAGGTTGTTGTCATGGGTAATTTTAAATTTCCTAATATTGATTGGCCCTCACTTTGTGCTAGAGGCTTGGATGGGTCAGAATTTGTAAGGATCATTCAGGACACAGTATGACACAGTATGTAAATAGTCCAACCAAGGAAAGAGTTATATTGGACCTGGGAGTAGTGACAATAATACCATGACTTTTAAGATACTCATGGATAGGGATAACAGCAAGCCTCGGGTGAAGGTGTTAAATTAAGGGAAGGTGAACTACAATAATATTAGGCAGGAACAAGACAATTTTGATTAGAGGCGGCTGTTTGAAGGTAAATTCACATTGGACATGTGAGAGTATTTCAAGCTGCAGTTGATAAGAGTTCAGGAGTGGCACATTCCTGCAGGAATGAAGGATAGGTATGGCACGTTACGTGAACCTTAGATGACGAGGGATGTTATGACCTTGGCCAAAAAGAAAGAGGAAGCATATATAGAACATAGAACATTACAGCGCAGTACAGGCCCTTCAGCCCTCGATGTTGCACCGACCTGTCATACCAATATGAAGCCCATCTAACCTACACTATTCCATGTACATCCATATGCTTGTTCAGTGATGACTTAAATGCACTTAAAGTTGGTGAATCTACTACTGTTGCAGGCAAGGCATTCCATACCCTTACTACTCTCTGAGTAAAGAAACTACCTCTGACATCTGTCCTATATCTATCACGCCTCAATTTAAAGATATGCCCCTTCATGTTCGCTGTCACCATACTTGGAAAGTCTAGGAAGATGCGAACTGAAAAAGCCCTTTGAAGTATATAACAAAGTAGGAAAACACTTAAACAGGGAATTAGAAGAGCTAAAAGGTATCATGAAAAGTAATTAGCAAACAGGATTAAGAAAAATCCCAAGGCTTATTATACATATATAAAAAGCAAGAGGGTTGCTAGGGAAAGGGTTGGCCCACTCATGACAAAGACGGAATCTGTTTGGAGCCATAAGAGGTAGGTAAGGTCCTATACAAATACTTTGTGTCGGTATTCACCAAAGAGAAGGAATTGGTGGAGGATCATTTAGTGAAGGGAGTGTCAAATTTCTAAGCCAAATTGCTATTAAAAATGAAGAGATGTTGTATGTCTTAAGAAGTATTAAGGTAGATGAGTCTCCCAATCCTAGGTAAAAACAATGACTGCAGATGCTGCAAACCAGATTCTGGATTACAGTGGTGCTGGAAAAGCACAGCAGTTCAGGCAGCGTCCGAGGAGCAGGAAAATTGACGTTTCGGGCAAAAGCCCTTCATCAGGAATCCCGATGGGATCTATCCCAGAATGGTGAGGGAGGCAAGAGAATAAATTGCAAGAGCATTGATAGAGATTTTTACATCTTCTTTGCCATAGGTGAGATCCCAGAGGCCTGGAAAATAGTCAACGTTGTCCCATTGTTTAAGGAGCATAGAAGGGATAATTCAGAACATTACAGGCCTATGAGCCTCATGTCACTGGTAAAGCAAGTATTGGAAAAGATTCTCAGGGACAAGATCTATACATATTTAGAAGCAACTAGACTTATTAGCAATAGACAACATGAGTTTGTGCAGGGGAGGTCATGCCTCACTAACTTGATCAAGTTTTTGAGGAGGTGACGAAGATGATTTATGAGGGAAAAGCGGTTGATGCTGTCTACATGGACTTCAGTAAAGCCTTTGACAAGGTCCCTCATGGCAGACTGTTCAAAAGGTGAAATCACATGGTATCAGGGTGAGCTGGCAAGATGGATATAGAATTAGCT
This sequence comes from Hemiscyllium ocellatum, assembly GCF_020745735.1. Lineage (NCBI taxonomy): Eukaryota > Metazoa > Chordata > Chondrichthyes > Orectolobiformes > Hemiscylliidae > Hemiscyllium > Hemiscyllium ocellatum. The sequence continues at coordinate 61,073,195 of NC_083409.1, read as the reverse complement.
TTGTCATAGGAGACAGAGGGTAATGCAGTGGAAGGGTGCTTTTCGGAATGGAGGGTTGTGACTAGTGGTGTTTCACAGGGATCAGTGCTGGGACCTTTGCTGTTTAAGGTCTACATAAAAGATTTGAAGGAAAGCATGGCTGATCTAATTAGTACGTTTGTGGACAATATAAAGATTGGAAGAGTTGTGGATAGTGAGGAGGATTATCCAAGGATACAGCAAGATATAGATTAGTTGGAGGCATGGGCAGAAAAATGACAGATGGATTTAATCTGAACAGCTGTGAGGTGGTGCATTTTGGAAGGTCAAATAAATGTGGAAATTATATAGAACCCTTAGGGATATTGATAAGCAAAGGTATATGGGTATGCAGATCCACAGATCACTGAAGATGGCAGCGCAGGTAGATAAGAAAGTAAAAAGGACCTATGGCATGCTTGTCTTCATTGGAAGGGGCATTGAGTATAAGGATAGACAAATTATGCTGCAGATTTACAGAACTTCAGTTAGGCTACACTTGGAATATTGTGGACAATTGTGGTCACCACAGCACCAGAAGGTTGTGGATGCTTTGGAGAGGGTACAGAAAAAGCTTAACTGAATATTGCCTGGTATGGGGGATTTTAGCTATGAATAAAGGTTGGATAGACTGGGTTTGTTTTCACTAAAACATAAGAAATTGAGAGGCAACCTCACAGAAGTATATAAGTTTGCGAATGGCATGGATGGAGTGGAAAGTATGAGGCTTTTCCCCAATGTAGAGGGATCAATTACTGGGGACACAGGTTCAAGGTGCGGGGCAGTTTAAAAGAGATGTGCAAGGCAAATTTTTCACACAAAGGATTGAGAGTGCCTGGCAAGCACTGCCAGAGTTGATGGGGGAAGTAGACACAATAGCAGCATTCAAGAATCATCTGACAAATACATGAATAGGAAGGGAATAGAGGGATTCGGATCTTGCAAGCAAAATCAGTTTGAGTGTGGAAGGGCAATACATGTCAGCTCAGGCTGGGAGAGCTGAAGCTCCTGTGCTGTTTTGTTCTTGGTTCATTCGATTATGCTTTTATTGTAGGAGGTTGCAGCACCCTCACCTCTGGCCACATTCCTCTTGGAGCCAGCGTTATATAATTTTGGCAGGCAGACACCAGCAACACCTCCATTTGTACTCTTCATGCTAATTGTTTTCCTCTGATCTAGAGACTATAGTTATACTAATCAACTACATGGGTCTACATTTAAAGCAGTGTTGTTTTATAGGACTTCAACATTAGCCAAAGTTGTGGCAACTAGGCCATCATATTTGCCACAATGATGCAAAATACATGAAAATAAGCTTACAATTTTAAATATCAGCGATCAAAACTGATGCACTCTCTGCCAGAGCTGGAAGAACAGCTTCAAAAACACTTTGAAATCCACAAAGCAAGTTTGCCATTGGTGCTCTCAAAGTTGGGGCATGGGGGTGGCAGGGAGACAATCTGTTAACTAAAATGTTTTGTTTTTGACAATGCGTTTCTGTTTATTTTAGAAAATAAACATATCTTTCAGAAGTAAACAGTCTGTATTTTATCAGAATTGATACATTTGTAGACTTGGGGAAGGAAAGGAAATCAAAACATTGATACACCAGTGCTATGAACTCTGAGTCTTGCTTTGCTTTTGTTTTCCAGCCTGCCATTTCCTGGCACAGTTTCCAGACACTTAATAACTATTGACATCTGGCACTCTTCCTGTACTCACTCCTTTTCTGTCAACAGCACCCTATTCTTTTCAAGCGCTCATTTCAACGGGTCTTTTGATGTCATGGTGTAATGCATTTGGATCTCGCTGCATCACTCCAACTTGCCAAAACTGCGTTTTTCAAGCCTCAAACTGTCCATCCTCTTACACCTCATTAATTAGCTAAACAAAACCAGGTTCTTTGGTTAGACAATATAATGATACATTTCCTCATAAAAGTTTGAGGGCTGTCCTTCTACTTTTACCTTCACATACTGGTTGTCTATTTCTGATTGTTTTTTTTAGAAACGCTGAGAATGAACAGGAACAGAGCAGATAACAAACAGCAAACTATTACTCTTGTTTCAATTAGGTTCCAAGTCACTCGAAACCTGAAAACTAAACTGTATTACATAGACCCATTTTAACTGATATGTGACTCCGATCTCAGTGACATGGCTGATTCTTCCTTGCTTCATTAGTGATGGGTGGTATGTAACTGTTCAGGGAATGATACCATCTTCATACTCTCAGATACAACTTTAACACAACTCAGTTGGCTCTGAAAGTGATCACTATAAATCAGCTACATGTCTGTGCTAGATTTGGCACATGCAGAGAGTACTGAACCTATTGCACAACATTGAATGAAGAAACAAAAGCATGCATCATTACAGCATGTATCAACTCAATGCAACAAACCAGCGTAGCACCCACAGCCCTGTAATACTGGTTCTCTCTCTTCAAATGCAAAAATAGCAACATCCAGCATGCGAAGGACAACTGGGGAGCACCCTGATTGCTGAAAACTAGGCGCTCAGAGGAAGGGGGAGGAGGAGATTGAATATGCAGAGATAGATAGAAGCTTGGAGGAGAGGTTCTGGATTATTTGTGCTGGAAGAGCACACCAGTTCAGGCAGCATCCAAGGAGCAGTGAGATCAACATTTTGGGCAAAAGCCCTTCATCAGGAATAAAGGCAGAGAGCCTGAAGCGTGGAGAGATAAGCTAGAGGAGGGTGGGGGTGGGGAGAAAGTAGCATAGAGTACAATGGGTGAGTGGGGGAGGGGATGAAGGTGATAGGTCAGGGAGGAGAGAGTGGAGTGGATAGGTGGAAAAGCAGATAGGCAGGTAGGACAAGTCCGGACAAGTCATGGGGACAGTGCTGAGTTGGAAGTTTGGAACTAGGGTGAGGTAGGGGAAGGGGAAATGAGGGAACATTGATGCCCTGGGGTTGAAGTGTTCCGAGGCGGAAGATGAGGCGTTCTTCCTCCAGGCGTCTGGTGGTGAGGGAGCGGCGGTGAAGGAGACCCAGGTCCTCCATGTCCTCAGCAGAGTGGGAGGGGGAGTTGAAATATTGGGCCACAGGGTGGTGTGGTTGATTGGTGAGGGTGTCCCGGAGATGTTCCCTAATGTGCTCTGCTAGGAGGTGTCCAGTCTCCCCAATGTAGAGGAGACCGCATCGGGAGCAACGGTTACAATAAATAATATTAGTGGTTGTGCAGGTAAAATTTTGATGGATGTGGTAGGCTCTTTTATGGCCTTGGACAGAGGTGAGGGAGGACGTGTGGGCACAGGTTTTACAGTTCCTGTGGTGGCAGGGGAAGGTGCCAGGATGGGAGGGTGGGTTGTAGTGGGGCGTGGACCTGACCAGGTAGTCACGGAGGGAACGGTCTTTGTGGAGGGTGGAAAAGGGTGAGGAAGGAAATATATCCCTGGTGGTGGGGTCTTTTTGGAGGTGGCAGAAATGCCGGCGGATGATTTGGTTTATGTGAAGGTTGGTAGGGTAGAAGATGAGCATCAGGGGCGTTCTGTCCTTGTTACGGTTGGAGGGGAGGGGTCTGAGGGCAGAGGTGCGGGATGTGGACGAGATGCGTTGGAGGGCATGAGTTGAAAGTGATCCTGTAAATGAAGGAAAGGCAGTTCAACAAGAGGATTAATAGAACGGTTATGAATGCAGTGCAATGTTTGTTATGTGGAAGCTGAACGAGTGGGAAGCTTGCTAATTACTTCAAACCTACTAATTCCACTGATATCGCTGAATTTAGCAGAACAATTTGAATCAAACAGAATTATTAATTGCAGTAAACTGGTTGAAATCAGCAGAAGCTGATTAAAACCAGATAATTGGTCAGTGCTTTCAAATGTTAATCAAAAGCTTGGTAGTTCATGACCATCCAAGAATGTAGCTTCTACTGTCTTGGGACCCTCATGAGGCTCATTGGTAGTATCCCTACCCCTGGACTGAGGGGCACAGGTTCATGTTCGACCTGCTCCAGAGGTGTGAAATAACATTTCTGAACAGATTGATTAAGAAAATAGGTTAAATAACAAAAAGAACAATTAATCACAGTTGGAAGCCTTTGTGGCGTAGTGCTAGTATCCTACCTCTAAACCACAAGAGCAGTGTTTAAATCCCATCTTCCAAAGAGGTGTGTAATAAAATGTCTGACCAGGTTGGTAGAAAATATCTAATCAGATCTTCGGTTTACTTCTGGACAGGGAGAAGTAGCTATATGGCTAAGGCATTGGAAGACAATTTGGATCACACTTATGAACCAATATTTGATCATGCATCCAATTAATCAATCCACATCCAGAAGAGGATTGTGCATGAGCACTAAGGAGATTTTTTTTGTATCAAACCTTGAAAATTCCCCCACAGCAATGGTCCAGAAGAAAGGTAGAAGATTGTATTGATAGGAAGCTCTTAATGAAAGAAGACACACACAAATTGCAAGAGAGTCCTGATGAACCAAGTAGGATGATCTATGTTGAAGATCACTTTTAAGCAACTTACAGTAATTTCAGTTGATCATAAGGGGTAAACATGAATTCATTGAAATCATTTTATTTAATATTCTCAATGTGTTGGATTTAGTGTGAGAATGTGTCAGCCATAATTCTCAGTCTCCAAATCTGAGCAAGATGTACATTTATCCACAGCAGGTATGGAGATAGCAATGCCTTTACCCACCATATTCATAGAGAAGAGTTAACGCTGGGTGAGTCATTAAGGACTATTGAGAATGATGACTTAGGAGTGGAAAAGAGACACAGAGTGACATTTATCCACGGAAAAACAAGAAACCACTGGCCTTCTGCTTAGGAACAATAATTGCGAGCACCAATTTCATGTGGAGTTGAGTTAGTCACACATGTAATGTTAAAATGTTGGATGAATGGGAGAAGTCCACTATGTACATTTACAGCACAATGCAGAAAATTTCTCATGGTGTTCAGGGCACACTGATAGTTTAATAATCTAGGAATTCCTGTGATTCAATTGTACAATGTATAATCTTTGCTGAAGGTGACATCTTAATTTCACCACCCAGTAAACATTGGACAGAATGGAAGTCAAAATCAGCACCTCTGTTTGACATGTAACAGGTTATTCTTGTTGCTTTTGCCAATGGTTGATAAGTGAAAATGATTCCGGGAGGATACTCTTTAAAATATGTTCATCAGGCAAATATATAGAATCCCGACGGCATTTTAGCTACATATTGACTGTGAAATATCATGCTCGAACCTCCCATGACTTAGCCGGGTGCCAGCATATAAATGAGACTTGGCAATACTGCTCAGACATCTCACTGAGAATCCCTTTGGGTGTCCTATTGGTTTCCCACCTGGTAGTTAAAACTGCACTAATATGCAGGAAAGTTCCTGAAACTCATTATCTTCTGTTTCTTCATCTTATTTGTACCTCTTCATATGAAAACAATATGCAATCAATGTCTAGAATGCAAAACAGTTTTTTGAATGCAGCAAGAAAGTAAGCAAGATTTTAATCAGCCTTCAAGTACTAAAATGTTTACAATGCTTGAGAAAAATAAACACTAACCTTCAGCTGTAGCACACAATGATGTACATATCCAAATCAGGAATAATATGCAGTAGTTCTGGCACTGATTTACTGGCAGTCTTTATTTGAGAAAGATTTAGGTTAGAAATTATGTGGAAGGGATTAAAGGGGTTAGTCATGCTTTGTTGATTGGAATAAATGAACCTTCAAGTTAAAGGGTTAACTTCAGGTTAAGTTTTATTTAGTTTCAGAATGTGAATGCTACTGGGAGAATTGTTTTTTTATTGCACATCCTTAGTTGCTCTGAAGTCATGTAGTGGGCCTTCCCTTTAAACTGCTATATGTTTCATGGTATTGGTGTCCCCACAATTGTGAGTTTGGAGGAGATCCTAAGATATTGATCCAGCAATGATGATCAATTTGAATTGAGACCTTAAAAGGAATTTGAAGGTGATGGTGCTTCTATACCAATGCTGGTCTTGTCCTTCTCAGTAATAGAAGTTTCAAAGGAGTTAAGCTTTTTGTGATTGATTTCTGGTGGGACATATTAAGAACACATTTAACTCTATTTGTCACTACAAAATTGCAGCAAAAGGGATATTCAGAGGAGAATTTTAATTGAGACATCTGGATCTAAATACATTAATAAATAAATAGTTACACAACCCTGGGCAGGAGCGGCTCAGTGGCTCAGTGGTTAGTACTGCTGCTTCACAGCACCAGGGTTTGACTGTCTGTGTGGAGTTTGCACATTCTCCCCGGGTTTGTGTGGGTTTTCTCCGAATGCTCTGATTTCCTCCCACAGTCCAAAGATGTGCAGGTTGGCTGAATTGGCCATGGTAAATTACCCATAGTGTTCAGGGATGTGCAGGTTAGGTTCATTAATGAGGGGAAATGTAAAGTAATAGTGTAGGGGAATGGGTCTTGGTGGGATACTCTTCGGTGAGTCAGTATAGACTTGTTGGGCCAAATGACCTGTTTCTACACTGTAGGGATTCTATGATTACAATTATGCAGTCATTATACATGTCTTACAATATTATATATGATGAATGATATTGGATACACAGTGCAGTTACATTACTGAGTATCTCTCATTGCTACTTAGTGTTTTTCCTGAGAAAATGGCTGCTCTTACATTGGCCATCACAACTGAGCTCACTCCCATCTTCATTTTTAGATTAGATTAGTTGCAGTATGGAAATTTGATCTCCACTTACATGCACTTTCAAATTGGGTTACACAAACAGGATGGAAACTCAGTCATTTCTGCCTTGATAGTAAGAGCTTTGAAGATTATTATATTGCTCAAGCACAACTTTTGCTGAGATAAAGGAAGAGATTTAACTGTTCCTGATGTGCACAATTCAGTTCCATACCTGGTAGGAAACTCAACAATTCAGAGAAGTTAGACAAATTGCTTCAAGTAGTACTTCTTAAGAACTGTAAACAATTATGAAACATTTAAATCAGTGAAAGTTTTTGAAAAGTAAAAGGAACACTCACCCTATCTAACCTTTTAGCTTCTATATGCCTGAGCAGTTGTTGTCTCCAGTCTAGAGGTATTTTAGCAGAGTTCTCATCTCCTTTCAACTGTGAAGACCTGATCCTTATATCATTGCTCTCTGAAGGCTTTTCATTGTAGTTACTGATGTTATAATCTGAAGGCAACTTTTCTAATAGAGCTGCCATAGTAGGCCTTGCTGAAACTGGTCTGGTTTGAGAATACCCATAGCTTTCTGTACTGTAGCTTCTCGCAGACAAAGGTCTCCTCTGAGTTAGAGGTTTATCTTGGAAATTCCTACCCTGACTTTTTATATCTTGGAATGTTGAATAATCATCTTCATATCTTCCATTCCTTTTGAGATACTGTGATTCAACCAATGATGCACTGTTCTGGTGTTCTAAAACTCCTCTGAAGTGTGTCCTGACATATCTTTCATTTTGTGGTAGCTCTGAAGCTTCATTTACCCTTCGATGCAACATCATTTCTGTGGAGGTTGCTAAGGAATCTCCTCTTCTCAAATATCCAGCCCTGTCCCCTTGACTTGAAAACCGAGGATTAGCTGGTTCATCATTGACTGAAGGTTGGGAGAATGAATACATTTGTTCCACAGGTTGGTAACCTCTGAATGAACGTGGACTAATGAAATCTTTTGAAAGATTTTTGTTTTGATGGACACCATAGTCAACATTATGTGTAAAAGAAGTGGTTACTCGTCTCTCAGGTTTAACATTTATTGTACCTTGGGGATTGAAACTTTGGTCAAAATGGTACACTTTTTTTGTAATTGGAACCCTTTGAGAGATCTTTCCACTTCCATATGCTTCTGATAAATCTTCATCCAACATTGGAGCAGAAAGACTGCGTGACATACCTTGTTCTTGTGTTGGCATTTGTTCTGGTATATCAATGCTGCCAGGATTTTCTGAGCTGGAGCCATAACTGTCCAGTGGTATGTTATAAATTTTGAAGGCCCCAATGTCAATTTCATCGATGCTTTGGGATTTCTTAAACTGGCCAGCTTTAACCGATCTCATCATTGGTGCAAGTCTTTCTGTACTTTTACTGGCAATAATAGCACTCTTTGCAGACTCAGGTCTGCAGATGTGTGAGAATTTATCTGCATGACTTCGATTTAAATTGGATTCTCTCGAGTTGAGAAAACTCCATGGAGCACCTGATGTAAAAGGACTGGGCAGTTCGGTAATTCCGTGCACTGATTGTTGTTCTGAATCTTTCCTATCAGGAATAGGGCTGCTGAAAGGGGTACTTTCCAACTTTGATGGAAATGCTGTCCTATCCTCAAATGGACTAGGTGTCCTAGTCCAGTTTTGCCAAGGATTACTTGGAGGCACTTCAGTTTCTGGCGTATTTCTGACGCTGTGTAATGTATGCATTGACTGTTCTAATTCCAGTGGCACTCCTATAATTCTGTCCTGTCTCATTAATGGCCTACGTCCATGGGCAGATGTGCTCCTTGATTTTGTGCTTATTAAGGGGTTGGCACTTGGATTTTCTAAAATTGACGTGCTTTCTTCTGCGACAAAACCTGTATTATCATAATGTGAATTATCATTCCATTTATCAGAAAATGTTTCATTCATGGGGCGCCTCTCATTACGTTGTTGTAGACTTGCTGTCGATGCTGCCTCCCTCTGGCTGAGTAAAGGTTTTGCTTCAATGTTTTGTTGAAATGTCTGTGTTAACCTGCTAAGTCAGAAGAATGAGATATTTGAATGCAGATCAGGTAATTCCAGATATTGAAAGTTCATACATCCATTAACTTAGAAAGTTTGCATAGCATTAAACTGTTCTTACAGTTACAATTGTAGAACACTGGAATAGGAACTGTCATTTGATGATTTTGGTTGGGCCATAAGATGATGTGTGGAAAATAGTTATAGAACATTAGATATAGGAGGTTATTTCTCAGTAGCTTTTTGTTTCATGCTACAATCATAATCAATACTTTGTTTGAGGAGTTCTCTCAGCTATACTACATTTGAATGTCAAATGAGAGTGGGCTGGAAAAATAGCTGCCAAGTGAAGAACTGACATTTCTTATGGCACAAGAAAGATGGTTTGGTGGTTAGCACTGCAGCCTCACAGCACCAGGGACCCGGGTTCAATTCCAGTCTTGAGTAACTGTCTGTGTGGAGTTTGCACATTCTCCCCATGTCTGCATGGGTTTCCTCTGGGTGCTCCAATTTCCTCCCATTGTCCAAAGATGTGCAGGTTAGGTGAATTGGCCATGCTAAATTGCCCATAGTGTTAGGTGCATTAGTCAGGGGTAAATGTAGAGGGATGGGTTGCTGTTCAGAGGGTTGGTGTGGACTTGTGCCGAAGGGCCTGATTCCACACTGTAGGGAATCTAATGTAATCTAAAACTTTGAAAAAATATTGTATATGAGAAATAACTCAGTGTTGAGCTTTGGTACTCTGAGGCCATGTTGACAATAAAATCCACTGAGCACAAGGTTTTGATTAGATTAGATTACTTACAGTGTGGAAACAGGCCCTTTGGTCCAACAAGTCCACACCAACCCTCCGAAGAGTAACCCATCCAGACCCATTCCCCTACATTTACCCCTTCACCTAACACTATGGGCAATTTAGCATCGCCAATTCACCTAACCTGCATTTTTTTTTGGAATGTGGGAGGAAGCCGGAGCACCTGGAGGAAACCCACGCAGACAAGGGGAGAATGTGCCTTCTTACAGAAAGTCATTGAGTAATACAGCATGGAAACAGATTCTTCAGTCCAACTCGTCCACGCCAACTAGACATCCCAATCTGACCTTGTCCCATTTGCCAGCATTTAACCTATATCCCTCCGACTATGGCATGTTTGAAGTTATCCAACAAAAAATGACCTTTAAAGGTTGTACTTAGGTTTACAAGACATTTAGATAAGTTCATGAATAGGAAAGGTATGGAGGAATATAGGCCAAGTGCAGGGAGCTGGGACTAATTTAGTTTGGGAACATGGTTGGCGTGGACTGGTTGGACCGAAGTGTCTGTTTCCATGCTGTCTGACTCTATGGCTTTAAGTAGATGATGGTATTTAACTCAGGTGCAGCAGTTATATTTTTATGTGTGTCAAGTTTATACAGAGATCAAATTATCAAATATAACACGCCTGTGTGCCAAAGCAACTGATTGGAGCTCATTAGGTAGGGGAGGCAATGGCCTACTGGTATGATTACTGGACTGTTAATCCAGAGACCCAATTCATGTTCTGAGGTCCCAGGTTCAGATCCTGTGATGGCAGATGGCAGATGGCAGATGGCAGATGGTAGAATTTGAATTCTTTTAGGGAAGGAAAGTACTGGCCTATATGTGACTCCAGGCTCACAAGAATGTGGTTGACTCTCAACTGCAATTCGGGATGGGCCATTATTGCTGGCCCAGCTAGTGATGCTCATCACTGTTTAATTTTCTTTGAATGGATACTTTACATTTTTAGTTATATTTTTCCTCCAGCCGGGAATACAGTAGAAAATCCCTTAAAAATTTATGTTTAGAAATACATTAAATTTGCTTCAACACAAACTCTGTACTACTGCACTATAAATGTTCATTTTGTAAGCTTTTGGATTCTACAGATTGGAAGATCTGGCAGTCATTAAATATGCTGTTCAAAGGTAGCAATCATTTAGATTAACATGCCCCAGGAGGCATTGTATTCATAAGCACATCTCTTGACTTGGTCTTCTGTCTAAAGATTGGGGAGGAATTCACATCATAGGACTTGGGTCGAAGCTTCTCTCCTGACCAGCAGTACAAAGTTCTCTGGATGTACCCTTGAAAGAAAGGAGAGTTAGGAGAAAAAAACCCCACTTTTTATGAATTGCCTAAATGTCTCTGTCTTGCCCCTAGACCCACATCTGTACATATTTTGGGCACATTATTGGCCAGTATCCATTAGTCAATATGCTGGCTATCTATTGGTAACAGTCACTAGAAATTGAAAAAGAAGACTGGAACTATCCTTGCCAACTCCACTGTGAAATTAGTTCTGCTCCTGCTACAGGTGCAAGAATATCAGGTCCTCAACTTCCTCATTTGTGAAGAACTTTGGGTCTTCCTCTGGTAGTGTGAGCAGCTTTGCTAATTTCCACACAATCCCAACGGAGGAGAAACTTCATGTTTTGCCATGTGACCACTGAGAAGAAACTGAACCTTTGTTAACTGCAGGACAATGTTTTTAAGCTTCATTATGGGATGCTCTAGAACCTATAACTTGAGACAAAAATGAGTAGTCACATGGGGAAATACAGATTGTTTAAGGAAAGCCAGCTTGGCTTTAATGGCTAATTATATTTAATTAGTGATATGTTGAGGTGACCAAGAGGGTTGATGATGACACCATTGATGTGGTGCATGAAAACTTCCAAAAGGTATTTGATAAAATGCTGAACATACTTGAGAACAAAATTAGAGCTCATGGCATAAAAGGGAGAATAGCAACTTGGATATAAAATTGGGTGTGTAAAGAAGTAGTATTGGAAAGTGGCTGTTTTTTGACTGAAAGACAGACTTTAGTGGAGTTATCCAGGGATTGGTGTTAAGGCCCTTACTCCTTCTAGACATGTATACAGAGCAAAGTTTCAAAATTTGAAGAAGGTACAAAACTAGAGATATTGTGAAGAGAATAATTTAAAACTCCAAAAACACATTTGTCAGTTTGGTGGATAATGGTAAATTAAATTTAGTGTGGAGGAGTATGAAGTGTTACATTTTTAAGGAAAAATACTGACAGACAACTTAAAGTAAAGGTTATAGTAAAGTGGGTGCATGAGCAGACCGAATTGGGTGTACATGTGTATAAATCATTGAATTTGGCAGTATAGGTTGAGAAAGTGCTAAACAAACATATGGCATTTTTGACTTTATTAATAGAGGTGTATCATACACTAGCAAAGAAATTATATTAAATCTGTATTATACACTGGTTTGATCTCAACTGGAATATTATGTTCAGTTCTGGGCACCACACGAGATTTAAGGATGTTAGCAAATGTGCAAAAAAGATGAATGAGAATGGTTCCATAGAGGAGGAACTTCACTTAAATAGAAAGAGCAGGGAATTGGGAATTGTTTCCCTTGTAGAAGAGAAAGTGAGAGGGAATTTTATGGAGGTATTCAAAACCAAAGGGAGGTCTGACTGGAGTGTAGAGGGAGAAACTGTTCCTGGGGTGGAAATACTGGGAATTGAGGCCTGGTTGGGGGTGGGGAGGAGAGTGTGGTGGGAGTTGATCTATGCACATTTTAGGTTATTGGCGTTACAAGCAAAGGCAACTTGAGTGAAAACGTTTCATGCAATGAGTTGTTATGATTTTGAATGCACTGCCTGAGAATGTGGTGAAGGTAGGTTCAATCAAGAATTCAAAAGGAAATTGGATCATTATCTGAAAAGAAAATGAAGTACACAGTGACAGGGAAAATGCAGAGGACTAACAGTAAGCAAATTGCTTGTTTACTGACTTGATGGACCAAACAGCTTCCTTCCATTTTATTATTCCTTCATCATCTTTTCCCCTAATGAAACTTGGGTATGTTTTCCATTCTGAAAAAAAAAACTTTTGGTTCTTTCTTGTTCTCTTTCCACAGATAAGCACCTTATGTCAGTGCATTACAAAAAAATTTAGTGTTCCTTCCATTCTTCTCTATTAAAAAAATGATATTGGTCTATCACTCTGCTGCAAATGTTTTAGTCTATCACAAAGATGCAGTATTCCCCTCACTTACTGAGAAATGACTTTGGCCTCTACTAACCAAACTGTGATGAAGATCTCAGGAGCACAGTTTTAACCACTATTGAAGAGAGAATGGCTTTGTACCATGCCTTCCACACATCAAACTGGAAATCTATCCCGTTCAAATGTCATGCTCCCCAAAGGAAAATCACTTATTTCCTTCCCATTGAGATAAGATCATCTTCAACCTGATACAGCTCATGCCCCAGGGACCCACATTTCTTACACATTGCCATTGCATTGCTGCAATATTTATGCTTACCCTTTACTAATCTACTTTCCTTCTCTACCAACCTCTTCTGTTGTTCTGTTCTCTCCATTGCTTTGCTCCTTTCATACTATCGCCTACCATTTGACTCCTCACCTTTTAACTAATGTATTGCCTTGCCTGAAACAGGTCATCTATATGATATCTACATTTTTTGTTGAAATACAATGCTTGGTCTTGACTTCTTTGTGAAACATCACTGGAGATCAAATTGTCACTGTGTAATTTGAAACCTTTGTAGCATGTTTAACATAATGCACTGTCCACTCCCAGGAAATACTGGCTCACTGCCACATTAACTTCTGTTATAAAAGCCCTGTGGCAGACTGGGGATCCCCTGGGTTAAGATAACTATTCAATTTAAATAGCTTAGAGAGGTATGAGTGTTAATCAATATCATAATAAGCAAAGCTCTGATGAAAAGCAATATTGAACATTACTGAAAATATGTTGCTGGAAAAGCGCAGCAGGTCAGGCAGCATCCAAGGAGCAGGAGAATCGACGTTTCGGGCATGAGCCCTTCTTCAGGTTCCTGCAACACATTTTCAGCTCTGATCTCCAGCATCTGCAGTCCTCACTTTCTCATAGAAAATATTGAACATTAACCAACCCTTTCCTCCTGTAGGTGCTATTTAGCATAAGTGTTTCAATCAATTTTAATGAAACATGTAGTTTAGACATTAGTGGTCCTGAACAATAAACAATTGATACATTCACAAGGACATTCCGGTGTTTATCAATTTGATTGTCGTTAACCCAGAGAGTATTGAAGAAATGTCATGCTCAGATGTTTACGATCAATATCAGCAACAATTTCGAGACTGTTTTCTGCTTTTGAACCTGTCTTTAACGAGCTAGAATATGTGGTATATGGGACAAACATTTCAAGTTGTTAAATTTTCATCAAACAAGCAAATGTCATACAGACAAACAACATACCAGGAGAATAAAATTATTTTTAAAAATGGGTTGGTGCAAAAATAAGACTGGTCTTTGATTAGAAAGATGTCAGATGTTTAAATGACAGTAGTGATGATAATGTGACAAAGAAAAGGCAACGATAAAATAGTTTAGAGAAAGTCTATGAGCACCCAAGATCCATATGATGTGTAAATGGTTACAGCAGAATGCAAGAGAAAGAAGAAAGCATGAAAAGGCTCACAAGGCAAAGACTCCAGTTGTATGCAACTAAAATGAGAAATGGTACCAGGAGGATAATACATCCGTAGCATGTTGAGTATCCCAATTAGAGGCATTTGCATGGAATCATAGAATGGGTATAACATGGGAAGTCGTTGAGCTTATTGTTTGTGCTAGCTCTCAGTGACAGCATCTCAGCTCGTCCCATTTAATTGCCATTCCCCAGTTTAACACAAATGTATTTACTCATTAGATTGTAAGTCAACTCAGGATGGTGTTTGGCTTAGGAGGATATTGCAGTTTATAGTGTTCCCATGCATCCATTACCCTTGTCCTTCTATGTGCTGAAAGTCACAGTTTGGAAGATGTTGCCAAAGGAGTCCTGCTGAGTTATGAATGTTGGGGGTGAGAGGCATTGGTTGGGTGGCTGTTGGCCCATGGGTCAAATGAAACCCTTAAATAACCTAATTCAAACCCAATTGAGTACCCAAGGAGCAACTTCTTCATGCAGAGAGTGCTGTATATGTGGAATGAAATGGGCTGCCAGAGAAAGTAGTTGAGGCAGGTACAACAGCAATATTTATAAAACATTTGCTTAGGTAAGTGGATGGGAAGGGTTTAGAGGGATACGTACCAAATGCGAGTAATTGGAACTAGCTGAGTGGGCACCATGGTCAGCATGGACTAGTTTCAGCCAAGGGCCTGCTTCCATGCTGTATTACTCTGTAACTCCTGTTACTGCTGTGAGAGGTCCATGCGAGTTGTCCATCCTGACAGCTTTCACTGCATATGCTGGTGGCACACAGTGATGGCATCCTGGATCCATCAGGGGGTGCCAGTAATATCTTCCCCTAATTGGGGGGTGGGGGGGGGGGGGGGGGTTGTGGTGGGGTGTGTGTGTGTGTGTGTGTGTGTGTGTGTGTGTGTGAGTGACACCAGCACTTTCTGTCCTTATTTGTAAACCTAGGATCTTGCATGTTTTATTAACCACTTTCACAAACTGCCTGGCTAGCTTACATGATTTGAATATAAATATATATCCAGGTCCTTATGCTCCTGTAATTCCTTTATTTCCTTGTATTTCTATATTTTACATTGCCTGATCTCATTCTGATTATCAAAATATATTATTTCACACTTCTATGTATTAAATTTTACCCACGTCATCACTCATTTACCAGCATATCTATATCTTCTTGACATCTATAATTACCCTCCAGAGAGCTCACAATAGTTCAAAACTTGGTGTAGTCTGTGATTTCAAAATATCCCAACAATGTCATTCAATAAATAATAACAAACTGTGGTCCTAACATCAATTGCTTGGAACTGCATCATATATTTTCCACCAGAAGTGGACAGAAATGGCTGAGAAGTGATAAATGGATTTTAATTTGGATAAATGTATTTTGTTAGGACAAACAAGAGCAGGACTTACACACTTAATGGGAGGACTTGGGGGTGAGTTGTTGAACAAAGGGATGTAGGGGTTCATAGTTTTTTTAAAGTGTTGTTGCACGTAGACAGGGTAATGAAGAAGTGGCATGCTTGCCTTCATTGGCTAGAGCACTGATTAAAGGGGTTGGGACATCATGTTCAGGCTGTACAAGACATTGGTGAGGCCACTTTTAGAATACTGCATACAATTCAAGTTGCCCTGCTATAGGAAGGAAGTTGTCAAACTAGAAAGGGTGCAGAAAAGATTTAAAAGGATGTTGCCAGGGCTAGAGGGTTTGAAATTATAAGGAGAGGCTTGGTAGGCTGGGACTTGTTTCCCTGGATTGTTGGAGGCTGAGGGGTAGCCTTATAGAGCTTAAAAATGTGTTGCTGGAAAAGCGCAGCAGGTCAGGCAGCCTCAAAGGAGCAGAGAATCGACAGTTCAGGCATAAGCCCTTCTTCAGGGTAGCCTTGTAGAGACTTATAACATCATGAGGGGCATAGATAAGGTGAATAGCCAAGATCATTTTCCTAGGGTAGGGCAGTCCAAAATTAGATGGCATAGGTTTAAGGTGAGAGGGGAAAGATTTAAAAGGGAACTGAGTGGCAACTTTTTCACATCGATGGTGTGTGTTCATGCAATGAAAAAGTGGTGGATGTAGGTACAATTACAACATTTAAAAGACATTTAGACAGGTACATGAATAGAAAAGGTTTAGAGGGATATAGACCAAATGCAAGCAAATGGGATGAGTTAAGTTTGGGATACCTGTTCAGCATGGACAGGTTGGGCCAAAGGGTCGGTTTCCTGTGCTGAATGACTCTATGACTCAGTCCAAAAAACATTTACCACTGCTCTATTTCCTGCCACTTAGCCAATTTTGTATCCATGTGGTCACTACCTTTTATTAATTCTCGGGGCTTCCAAATTGTTGACAAGCCTGTTACTTAACATTTTATCACATGCCTTCTGGAAGAAGCATTGCCGTTATCAACCATCTCACTTACCTTACCAAAATCCCAATCAAATTATTTAAGCATAATTTTCCATTCGATAAATTAATGCTAGCTTTTCTTAAATAATCCACATTTTTCCAAAGTACTATAAATTTTGACCTAGATAACTATTTCTAGAAACATTTCCACAACTATGATTAAACCAATTGTCCTGTTGTTGCTTAGCTCATATTTACATCCTTTTGTTTTAAATATAAAGGCCTAATAATTTCAATTTGCTGCTGTGCTATCACCATTGTATCTAAAGATTTAGTGATTTTACTGAACATTTCCTTATTAAATGTAAGACAAAGTTATATGGTCTCAGGGAAATAAGTTTAATCTCTTTGTCTTTTACCTTAAACCATCTACCTGCCTTCCCACACATCCTGCAGTCTTTTCACAATGGAAAAATATTTAGATGTTTTGAATCTAGACAATTTACATCAGTAATTTTCCTGGTTATTTTTACATAAATTCCTGACAATTTTGTTGACAAAATACATTTCATTGTCCTACTAATGATCTTAAATTTGTCATGTTTTATATGTCTGTTAATTGGATATTTTTGACCTTGACATTATGAACAATATCCACTATTAATCCAGCTGTAAAGTCTTGGATGTGGCTGTAAACTGAATGGATGACTGACTCTGATATACTGTCAACCCAATCTATCCTTTAACATAGTTAAAATAGATAAACTGTTTGTCAATTTTCAACCCATTGCATCATCTACTCTAATTTATTCTTTGCTAAAATATTAAAACTGCCCCTACTTCACTCAATACATTTCTCCTACTACCCACAATCTTTCAAAAGCAAAGCTTGGTGTCACCTAATTACTTATTATTATTATTTATCCATCTATATATAGAAAATACACAGGTGGAATGAAGGAAGAAATTATCATCTTCTACAGACATGTAAAAGTCAAAAGATTGTCCGATGGGTAGGGAGTGCCAATTAGAGACTAAAATAGATATTTATTGATAGAGACAGAAGGCACTACACTATGTTGAAATTAACACTTTGTATTGGTGCTAGCAAGGAAGAGGATGAGATTTTTCAAAAAAATATATATTAAAAGGGCTGGCCTTATTTAAAACGGACAAGTCAATTGTTCCAGAAGAGATGCATCATATTTAATATGGGATACAGGAGTGAAAACTGCAGACATAATGGGGAGCTTTTCATTATTCTTCTTAGATACCAGGTGTCTCTCATCAGAGAGTTGGAGTATTGCAAACATCATAAAATATCATAAACCAGGCAACTGCATGCCAGTTAATTTACCATCTGTGAGATTTTAGAAACAATGGCCTGGATTTTGTGGTAATGATGATAGTAGAATGCCAACATTAATCATCATTATAACTGTGAAACTGACAGCACTTTTTGTGTTCATACACACACACAATTAAACATGACAATCCAGACTTTGTTGACAATGGCTCTATGATCCTCCACAGGATGAGCTAATAAAAGTGCTGACAGATACAAATATACAAAATCATTTAAACTGATATGAACATTCATTTTTATGCAATTGAAATCATTTTAAAAACCCTTGAATAAGTTATGGCTATTGAATGTGGTGGAACTGGGTTTGTAAATGACAAACTAAATACTAATGAATGACCTCTCTCAACATAAAACATGAATTTTACATCAATGGACTACCAAGTTGCTCCATTATATTATAAAATATGCACACAAGTAAAGAAAGTAAAAATTTATGATATTTTAACTTCTACCTTAATCTCACGTGACTGTCCCAATCTTATCTTGCTGTTTGTAATATGTTTAAAAAGTAAGGGATAATCACAGCGTTTAACATTTTAATTTATTATCTGATAATTTTTCAACAACTTTGGTCACTGAAAATTCTGTAGACTTGGCACCTAAATGATATTAATATCAGGAAAAGTAAAATCCACACGCAGACCTCTGTGAACAGCTTTGATCTAGGTCAGCAATAATGTCATCACTTTGCAAACAATCACAAAATCTGTGTGACAATGTGATGGAAAATTAACATCTATTTGGATAAACTATGGATGATAGAAGAGAGCCAGCTTGGATTTATAATGAGCAAATTATTTTTGGCTAACTTGATTAGTTTTTGATGAACACAGAAGGCAGATGATAGTTCTGCTGAAGTGTATATGATTTTCTGAAGACATTTGAGAAAGTACCATCTTTCATACTCGTTAGCAAAATTTGTGGCCAAGAGATAAAAAAGGTTACATAGCATCATTCCAAAATTTGGTAAAGGACAGAAACACCTCAGACCACTGCTTCTTCTGATCTACACTAATGACGTAAGAGATACAGGGCAAACTTTAAAATTTGCAGATGACACAAAACTTTGAAGTGCAATAAATGGTGAGAACGCTGAATATTGCCTTCAAATAACATGGATTGATGAAAGGTAGACACATGACAGATGAAAACCAATGCAAAAGAAACTGAGGTGCTAAGTTTTTGTAGAAAGAATGTGGAGGAAGAACACAGGTAAATTGTACAGTTTTAAGAGCTGTAAGAGACACGTGGGATGATTATGTCTTAATTCTCAAAGGTGTCTGATAACAAAGCAGTTAATAAAGCATATGAGTCATGAGATTTAAAAATAGTACATAGAATACCAAAACAAGTAATTATATATCAATTATATATCAATCCAATTTGGTCCCAGTACAAGTGCTGTAATCAATTCTTGGCACCACATTTTAGGAAAGGTGTGAAGACTTTGTGGAGGCTAAAAACAGGATTTACAGGAATGGTTCCAAAGTTGAGGGATTATAGTTACATAGTTTTTCTCGTGAGAGAAGGTTAAGAGAAGTTTTGAAAAAAGTATTTAAAATCATTAAGGTTTTAAATAGAGTAATCAAAATGATACTGTTTTCAAAAGTTGAAGAGTTGATGAAGGCAGCGCATGTCAATATATTAAGAGGAGACATGAGGATTTTTTTCTAACCCAGTAAGGATTGGAATCTTCTGCATAATTGGATGATGGATACAAATTCAATGGTGACCTTCAAAAGGGATTGGATAAAAATTTAAGAAAGAGAAAAGCAGCAATATTGAGATACAGGATAAACTGGATTGATCTTCAAATAGCTGGGGAAGAATTGATGAGTCAACCAGGTTCCTCCTGTGCAGTACTGTTCTTTGATTCTCTGATCTTTTCTCATGCCTTTTGAACCTTAGTAGTTTCATACAATATGCTGCTAGTCCAAATACTTCGCATTGAGAAAAATAACATTCTGATAAGTATGACAAAATAATTTACTTACTATAATGTGCAAAACTTAAAAAGGTAACTAATATGCCTTCACGATGTTATACCCTTTGTAATGAGCACACACCTGTTTCCCCAGGATGAAGCTGCCACACCATCTTTGACTGCAGTCTGCAAAGTGCTGACTTTAATAGGTACTCCAGAAGAAGCAGAAGACCCCTGAGAAGGCGAGTAGTCTGAGTAGCTAGCCGAAGAGCCACTGTTGTTGATTCTGTCACCTTCTGATTCATCTGTTGATTCTTAATATACAAAGTAATATTGATTAAATATTTCTTCTTTGTTTTTCAGAAAGATTTTTTAGTTTTATATTTTAAAATCTTAAGACATGCAACATACAAGCTTGGAGTAAAATGTTTAAAATTAATGAGAATTGGTGAAAAAGGAGAAATGCCAATGAAGCTTTTTGCCATCAATTATCAGGACAGACACCGACAGCAGAATTGTATCGGGGCCTAAATGGCCAGTATTGTGACAGCATCGTGGGAGAAGTCCAATGAGGCCTATTTCTTAGTCTGGTTCTTGCTGCATCTTTTAGCTAAGTTCTTGGCATCAAGGCAAAATTCACACTCAGTAGCAGCAAGTTGCCGATTAAAGCGGATTATTGCTTGTTAACCACCTTATTAACTGCAAATCTCACCTCATTAATATGCAGCTTTCTATTGGGCCATCTGCCACGAGCAAACTAGAGACCAAGAATTTTTGATTTAGAAGTCAGAGTGGGTCCTGGCACTGCAGCTCATTGGTGACTGAACAGCCTCCATGTTCGTTATTATGCAGCAGCATTTCACGGACATCCAGATGACTTGTAAATGTTGTATCACCCTTTACCACTTCCTATGCCAACTCATTCCATACCTCTACATG
This sequence comes from Hemiscyllium ocellatum, assembly GCF_020745735.1. Lineage (NCBI taxonomy): Eukaryota > Metazoa > Chordata > Chondrichthyes > Orectolobiformes > Hemiscylliidae > Hemiscyllium > Hemiscyllium ocellatum. The sequence continues at coordinate 61,052,395 of NC_083409.1, read as the reverse complement.
AAAACATTGCTCCTTAGATCCCTTTTAAATCTTTCCCCTCTCACCTTAAACTTATGCCCTCTAGTTTGGACTCCCTTACCCTGTGAAAAAGACCTTGCCTATTTACCCTATCCATGTCCCTCATGATTTTATAAACCTCTATAAGGTCACCCCTCAGCCTGTAATGCTCCAGGAAAACAGCTCCAGCCTACTCAGCCTCTCCCTATAGTTCAAACCCTGCAATCCTGGCAACATCCTTGCAAATCTTTTCTGAATCCTTTCAAGTTTGATAACATTTTTCCTATAGCAGGGAGACCAGAACTGAACACGTGGTCTAACCAATATCTTGTACAGGTGCAACATGACCTCCTAATTCTGATAGTCAAAGCACTGACCAATTAATGAAAGCGTACCAAATACCTTCTTCACTACCCTGTCTACCTGCGACCCAGGCGGAACCTTGTCGAACACCTTACTGAAGTCCATATAGACAACGTCCAGCACTCTACCTTCATCAATCCTCTTGGGACGGGCACCCAGCTCATGGATCGGACAAATATATCTTGGGACTGCTTGCTTACTCTCTTAGTGCTCACTCACTTACCATCTACCTGCATGCTCACAGCATCCCTGTCTTGCTTATTAGCGCAGTCATACAACCAGATAGCTAGTCATGCTGCTCAGCAGTCCTCAGTCAAGGGGGCAGACATCTTGCTATATGACACCTTGTTACATCAATCTTACACCTGTACCATGTACCAGCAGCTTAAGTGACAAATATAAATTGAGTAGGGACCTGAGGAGGTGCAAAGCCTAGGGAAGGGCTTATGTGAAGGATTATCAGGAAGAAGGGTCTGGATATCTAGAGTCAAGGCCTCACATAACTGCCTTTCGTCATGCTGGAAATCTAAATTGCACATGAGAAGGAAAATGGTCACCAGCACACATGGAATGTGTTGACCTGAGAGGGAGGTGGCTGCAAGAACTACCAATTTGGTGCTCTTTAAAAAGAGATGGAATATTACATAGAGACCATGCATTGTACAGGACACAGACTTGCAGGTTCCCTAATTCCTTGTGACTTTAATCCATTGGCTATGTGCTCCACACCTCTCTGCGCCAGGCATTGCTGTTCACTTCATTCAAGACTAATACTTTTGGTCTCCCATGGAAAAAAAGTGATATTTAATCAAACAGGGCAATGGTGCCTGTATAACTCACTACCTATGTACATCTTGAACATTTTCTTCTACATGATGCAGTAGATATCACTTCTTGTTATGTCTTGTATGGATATGATGTTTGGTATCATGGTGGTACAATTACATTCAGGGCAATACAGACTCAAACTAACAGATGTATTGCAATACCATTAACACTCAACAAAATATGAGCATTGATAATTAGCAAAATGTTATCCATGCCATTGATGTTCCGCAAAATATTATCTCAATGCAATTGGGGTGGAGGAAGACCTCTTGACAGTGGAGCCCATTGGTCCAGAGGCAACTTGACCTACTCAACTTAAACTTCCAAAGGTCAATGGGGCAGGCCCAGCCACCTCTGCAGTGTCCAAAGAAGCGACTACTTTGAGTGTGGTTCCTCCTCTTGTTGGGTGCATCTTGGCACCATCCCGTCTCCTTCTGGGGAAGGGGCACCTGTCACCAAGCCTTTGGACAAGAGAACCATTGGCTAGGATGTAGAGTGTAGGTCTATGCCCATTTCCAGCAGAACCCAAGGGTGCTGTATCTGGCTCTCAATGACAGTTGCTAACTGTATGTGGAAGCAGCCAGACAATCACATGCTTGAGGCAGCTGGATCCCCACAGCGTAGCTGCACTCCTGCATCCTCTGAGTAAAGAGAGGCACATACCAGTCTGCCATTTTAGTTTCTCCCTCTGCATATGGACAAAGTTTCTGATTGTTGGCACCACAGGTCTATGTAGCAGAAAAATATAATTAAGGGTAATATTGGTGAGCAGGTGCCTGTACTTTGCCTGTCCTTCAAGTACCAGCAGCCTGGTGAATCTCTTCCTTGGCCAGCTATGAAGCTGTCACAGTAAAATGCTACCAGATTGTGCTCTCAATTTTTCTAAATTTTACTTTCTACTAAGGTGTCAGTATCTCGGCTGTTGGGGGGTACAGCAGGCAGCTTTGCCATTGCTTCCTCTGAAGCCTCAGTACTCTCTTCCTCAGGTGTTGGACTAGCCTGTTTCTCTGTCAAGACCATGGCCATCTGCTGGTACCTGCAAGTCATGAGAAACAGGAGGCATGAGAGAAGAAGTTGTGTGCAATGAGTTACACTATCAGTGGGGTTAATGGGAGAATTGGAGTGGAATGAATAATGCTACTCACTCAGCTGGCAAACATGGATTCTTGGCATCCCTGTAACAGTAATCCTGGTCTCCTTCTTTGAGGGACAGAATTCTCTTCTCATAGTGGGTAAGGAGCCTAATGTCAGGTACCTCTCCACCCATCATTTCACTTATTGACCTGCTTTAGACTAATTTTCTTCTTAATGAGAAAAAGGGAGGGATTGAAATAAGTGAAAGTAGTTGGCACAGTGGTGAGTGCTGGTGTAGGTAGTAAAAGGTGAAGTGTCTCAGCAAATGAGAAAGCAGCACAGAGGCTAATGGTGTGGGGAGTTGCTGGGTGGGGGGAGGGGGAGTGATAGCAAGTGAGGAAAGATGTTGCAAGCAATAGTAAGAGTGGCAGAGTATGAGCTTTGGAGGCAGGTGGGTACAGTAACAGAAATAGAATAATTATGAGGTTTCCTGTCTTCCAACCAATCAGCATCCTCTTTCTCATGCAATATAAATGATTGTTTCCTTTGAAATTTGGTATTCTCACAACTGTCCTGATTAGTGCAAGACAAAACATTTTCAACAGCTACATCTTTGTTTTCAGCAGTATTCAAATTCTATATGAACACGCTTAAAAGAGAATTGTTCAATTCTACAGTCTGCTTAGAAATAAAAAAAACTTTGTAGTTCAATGGAAAGTGCACTGTCAATCAACAAGAGCATTCAATAGCTGTCCTTAGCTATAGAGTTATACAGCATTGAAACAGACCCTTTGGTCCAACTAGTCCATGCTGACCATGTTCCCAAACTAAATTAGTCCCACCTGCCTGCACTTGGTCCCTATCCCTCCAAACCTTTCCCATTCACGTACATATCCAAATGTCGTTTAAATGTTGCAACTCTACCTGCATCCATTAGTTCCTCTGGCAGTTCATTCCATACACAAACCACTCACCTTAAAAAAAAGTTGCCCATTATGTCCTTTTTAAAACTTTCTCTTCTCACCTTACAAATATGGAGTTCAACCTCGATAAATGTGAAGTGATTTATTTCAGAAAGTCGAATTTGAAAGCTGAATACAGGATTAAAGTCAGGATTCTTGGCAATGCAGAGGAACAGCAGGAACTTGGGGTCCATGTACATAGATCCCTCCCATGTACGTAGTTGCCACCCAAGATGATAGGGTTGTTAAGAAGGTGTATGGTGTTTTGGCTTTCATTAACAGGGGATTAAATTTCAGAGCTGCAAGGTTTTGCTGCAGCTCTATAAAACTCTGGTTGGACCACATTTGGAGTACTGTGTCCAGTTTTGTTTGCCTCATTATCGGGAGGATATAGATTCTTTAGATAGGGTGCACAGGAGATTTACCAGGATGTTGCCTGGATTGGAGAGCTTGTCTTATGAAGAGAGGTTGAATGAGCTAGGGCTTTTCATACTGGAGAGAAGAAGGAAGAGAGGTGACTTGATAGAGGTGTACACGGTAATCAGAGGTATCGATACAGTAGATAGCCAGAGACTTTTCCCCAGGGCAGAAATGGCTGTCACGAAGGCTCATAATTTAAGGTGATTGGAGGAAGGTATAGGGGAGACATAAGAGGTAGGTTCTTTATGCTGAGAGTGGCATATGCGTGGAATGCATTGCCAGTGCTGGTAGTATAGTCAGAGACTTTAGGGACATTCAAGGGACTGCTGGACAAGCACATGGACAGCAGTAAATTGGTGGGTATGTAGGTTAGATTGAGCTTAGATTAAGATAAATACTCGGGACAACATCGATTAAGATAAATACTCGGGACAACATCGTGGGCTGAAGGGGCATATGCTCCTTAGTTTTGAACTCCATATCCGCAGGAAAAGACCATTGCTATTCACCTTATCTATGCCCCTCATGGTTTCATATATGTCTATAAGATCACCCCTCAACATTCTACACTCCAGTGAAAAAAGTCCCAGCCTATCCAGCCTACTTTTACAACTCAAACCTACCATTCCCAGCAACATTATGTCTAGTTTGAGATAGCTATTCTCAGATGAGGTGGCACCTACAGTGAACTTGGAAAATAAATAAGTTGATCTCAGCATTCATGTGCTCGAGAGGTGGAAAAAAAGATCAGGTAGGTCTTCCAATCTTAACACTTTCATCTGACCATACTGAAAAGTACAGACATATGGGAAAAGTGATCTCATGACTGTAATATCTTCAAGGCCAAATTACACTGATGCTGACTAGATTCATGCAAAAATCTATAGAAAAAAATGGTATCAAACTGGAAGGGGTGCAAAAAACAATTACAAGCAGGTTACCAAAACTAGAAGGTTTGAATCATAAGGAGAGGCTGGATACACTGGGGCTTTTTCTCGTTGGAGCTGAGGAGCTGAGAGGTGACCTTATAGAGGTTTATAAAATCATCAAGGGCTTAGATAAGGTGAGTAGCCAAAGTCTTTTTCCCAAGGTAGGGGAGGCCAAAACTAGTGGGCATAATTTTAAAGGGAGAAGGGAAATCTTTAAAAGGGATCCAAGGTCAACTTTTTTACTGCAGAGGGTCATTCATATATGGAATGAACTGCCTGAGGAAGTGACAGAAGCAGGTACAGTTACAATATTTAAAAGATGTTTGGACAGGTACATGGATATGAAAGGTTTATTTTGGGATATGGGCTAAACACAGACAAATGGCACTAGTTTGATTTAAGAAATCTGGTTGACATGGACAAGTTGGGCCGAAGGGCCTGTTTCCGTGCTGTATGACTTCAAGACACTAAAAAGAACAGTTACTTGAATGTGGTCATCGAGCATAGTTGCTACCAATGGAACGATATATTCTCCAGAGAGGAGACGTTTTTAAAAATCCAGATTTTAAAAAGTGTTAAAAATACATTTCTATTTAATCCTTTAAATAAATAAATACTAAAAATAAAAATAAATATCCTGACAGTGGAATGCAATTGATCACCTGGATTGTTTCATTAAAATGATAGCATGGCGCCCTTTTTTCTAATCAAGTAGGTTGTAAGGCTTATTATGGTTTTCTAAAAGAGACACAACTGTTTTTCTCTTTTTTTACCCCAATTTCAGTCCAACAGCTGTGTTCTGGCATTTGGCATTTATGATGTTAAACCTGATTTCTAAAGCCTAGTAGCAAAGTTTTAAGCCTGGATGGTATATCAATGGTTTGGTAACAGCTTTGTTCTGCTCAATCGACTGTTCAAATCCCTAGTGTGCTTCTCAAACCGTTACTTCAAATTACTGTTGAACCAGCGAAAATGCTATTGCATGAAAAGATCAACTTCAATTAATTAAAACCCATTGAAAGAATAAGAAGTTAATTATAATGGAATGCTTAAATGTATAATTCAAGTTTGACCTTGAAGCCTGCTCAGAGCCTTTGGCAGGTCATTGCAATCTTGCTCATATTCCACTGCAACTGGTATTTTTGGACCCTCACCTGTTATTTCCCTTCTCTTTAGTCTTCATGGCCATATGTCTCAAGTTACCCTTTATGTTTTTCAAAAAAAACTGTCCAGTTTCACTACTGGTTCAGATGCAAATGATAATCAATATTTCTTTTTTTAGATTCTGTTCATTTATTATGTGTTTCAAAGGCTTCCTTAATAGCCACTATCACAAGTCTGTCTACACTTTTTAACTCATTAATTTGAAACTCATTTCCCTATAATTTGAGCAATTTATGTGGATTAACTTCATAAATCTCTTTCATAACCTTAAAAATTCCAAATAATCTATATAAATTCTTGCATTTCAAGAACAGCAAACCTAGCATCTTCAGGGTATCCTCATAATGTAGGTATCCTATGTTTAGGTTAATCTTTAAGAGTAGGGTGGAGTAGGGTGATTATTCTCAACATGTACTTTTCTTGGATTGCTTCATATATACAGCTGTTACTAGGTTGCATCTTATTCTTCATTTTCTGGGACTACCATTTTTGGGCTTCACTTTGATTGCTTGTAGAAAGTATAAACATTGAATCAAGTTGTTTACTGAAACCATATTGGTCAGTAATTTACTGAAGTAGCAACGTTGGTAACGAATGCCATAATTTAGTGACCTTCCTTTGCAGAGAACTGATTAGATTATGCCACAACAGTCCCTTCCATAAATAATCTAAGTAGCACTGACAATCAACGTAGTGTCAACTCAGCTAATTTGAGATTTGCTTTGATTTTGCAGGGTGAAGTTACTACAACAGTGCTTTTGAGGCATCTGCACCGGTGCAAAATCTCCACGAACTGCGGCTATGATCTAGATAACAGTATAAATCATGACTTGCTGGAATTTCTGAACCATAATGATGAATGCCATAAATATCCTATTACAATGGAAGTCTGTCAGCAAATTCTGACTTCATAAAAATGTGTAGAATCAGGAATTCAGCACTGATTTACTACACACATGTGCAGCAGCATTTCTCCTCTCAACCCCACTACATCCCTTTCCCAAATAAGATTTCCCCAACGCAATATCCTGTCTCAGCTTGGCTTCCATAGAGTTGATACTGCACCTTTCTTCTCTTTACTCAGCAAGACGACTTTGGGTTTGAATAGTGGTGTTTCACTAAGAGTTGGCCGCAGTTCTCCCATTCTCAGATCATTTGGCGAGTCTCCTAACGATCTCTGTAGAAAAGAGAAAATTAGATCTTTCAAGAAAACAAGTAAGAGCAAGATAGAAATGGAACACTTACTTACATCTTCACAGCAATAAAGTGTGACAATAGGAAGAAGATTTGACTTGAAATAAACACCTCTATCAGCATTTCACACAAATTTGGAAACATAGAAAGTAGGAGCAGGAGAAAGTATATTTGGCCCTTTAAACCCGTTTCAACATTCAATATGATCATTGCTAATAATCCAAATTTGTGCCTGTTATTGCTTTCTCCCAATACTATTTTATCCCTTCAGTTCTAAGAACTATATCTGAATCCCTCTTGAAAACGTTCAACGTTTTGACCTAAACCACTTGCTGTAGCAGAGAATTCCATAGGCGCACAACTCTCTTCGTGAAAAAGAATTGTAATCTCAGTCTTAAATGGCCTATCCCAGATCCTGAGACTGTAATCCCCTGTTCTGCATTTCCTGATCATTGAGAACATCCTTCAAGCTTTACCCTGTCTATTCATCATCATATTTGTCAAACTTGTAAATGTTAGAAATAATTTTCCCCATACATTTTCTCAAATCTCTACTGAAATTGCCTCTGACTTGTAACAGAATAACGTTCTCCTGCCTATATCAGATCTAAATGGCTTCTCCTTGGGATATGCCCAAATGGTGACTATTAGAAAAATCACTGAGCTTTGGTGGATTCACGTGGAAAATGTTTGAGTATCGCTAAAACCTAGTGTTTAGTTGGCAGAGTAGTGAGGTTGGCCTTCTGAAACCAGGATTGGAAGGTCTGAAACAGTTTCAAGTTTTCAAATCAATTTGAATGTAACTAATTAACTGCAGACAACCAGATTGGCCAGATCTCCACACGGGGAACACTCCTGAAGAAGGTTAAACAGGATTTCAATTAGGGGTGGCACAGTGACCCTGTGGTCAACACTGCTGCCTCACAGCATCAGGGACCTGGATTCCAGCCTCAAGTGACTGTGTGGAGTTTGCACATTCTCCATGTCTGCATTAGTTTCCTCTGGGTGCTCCAGTTTCCTCCCACAATCCAAAGATGTGCAGGTTTGGTGAATTGGCCATGCTGAATTGCCCATAGTGTTCAGGGATGTGTAGGTTAGGTGTATTAGTCAGGGGTAAATACACAGTGATGGGTTTGGGTAGGATACTCTTCAGACTTGATGGGCCGAAAGTGATTTTCAGGATGTGTACAGACACCTCACCCCCACCCCCCAATTCCCCTAACCATAATAACACGAGCACTCAATATTAATCTGGTTAAGCTCAATGGATTTAGCAGAGATTAAAAATCACACTAGGAGTCTCAACTCTGTACGGACATGCCTTTTCCAGCAAAAAATCTGTCATAATAAAAATATACTTCATTAATTAATTTTTTAAATGTTATTTTTATTTCTCAGCAGTTCCTTTATTTTGGCAAAGTGGAACTGGAGGACTTAAAAGATTTTAGCCTGAATTTTCCCATATGTTGTTATTCTGTTGGAGTTACTTGCTTTCTGGTCATCTCGTTACTTCTGGAACATTTCACAGCTTCTGAGAGAAATACTACCTGGATGCAATGGGGAAGAATGTGGAAATACAGGAGCTACAGTGCCTTTTGACCATAAGATTTAAAATCAACTGTAAAGTTAAAAGTGTTTGAATTTAACTAGAATGCATGATCATTCAGGTGAGATGTCTGTACACATCCTGAAAATCACCAGACATTGGCTTAGTTGGGAATTAAATTTAAGAATTACTACTATTCACCAGAATCATAAGATTTATCAACTTTGAGTTGCTATTTAAAGTAAATAAAAATGGTCTAAAACACAGCATTTTAAAACATAAGGGCAGAAAAAAATTTCTGGATGGTCCCAGAAATTCATTTTCAATGAAATTGAGCCAAAATCCCAGATTTGATTAATCAGAAATATATCAAAGCATCTAACATCCATCTCCTGGCAGTCTTGTGTTACAGACCAGAGTAAACCCCCTCAAAATATATTAAGATGATAGCTAGACCCCAACTTTTTCTTACTTTTGTAGGCAAGTGTAAGGCATTGTGTTCTGGATGCAATTAGATTGGTCAAAGTACCAGGCTTGAAGCCAAATACATTTTATCCTTACACTATAGTTAAAATACCAACAAAAAAAAATTGGAATAAACGTAATTCTATTGGAAAACTTAACAGAATAATAGAATATTTAACTACTAATCAGCAAATAGCAACATCCAAAAATGTGCAGGTTAGGTGCATTGGCAATGTTAAATTTACCATGGTGTCCAGGGATGTAAAGGTTGTGTGGATTAAACATGGGAAATGCAGGGTTACAAGGATAGAGTAGGGTGTTGGCTGTGCGTTGGGTTGTTCTTTGGAGGGTTGGTGTGAACTTGATGGGCTGAGTGGCCTGCTTCCACACTGCAGGTGTTCTATGATAATTGTTCTAACATATTAACATCCCATAAACACCCCCTTGGCAAAGGCACATGCAGTAAAATAGTTTGTTTCACATTCAATTCTCCATTCCAGCAGGAAAGAACATCAAGAGAAAACTCTAAGTGAGAGAAAGAACTCAAGTGTTTTCCTGTAGCAGGGAAAGACATATAACAGCTTACAAATCCCAACAGCTATTGAAAGTTAAACTAAAATCCTGGTCCTAAAATCCTGGGTCAAACTCCTCGACCCCACCACTTCATGCTGCTTCTATTATTCCAAACTTTAAAAAAATCCAATGGACTTCAGTAAGGCATTTGACAAGGTTCCCCATGGGAGACTGGTTAGCAAGGTTAGATCTCATGGAATACAGGGAGAACTAGCCATTTAGGTACAGAATTGGCTCAAAAGTAGAAGACAGAGGGTGGTAGTGGAGGGTTGTTTTTCAGACTTGAGGCCTGTGACCAGTGGAGTACCACAAGGATTGGTGCTGGGTCCACTACTTTTTACCATTTATATAAATGATTTGGATGTGAGCATAAGACATATAGTTAGTTAGTTTGCAGATTACACTGAAATTGGAGGTGTAGTGGACAGCAAAGAAGGTTATGCTGCAGCTGTACAGGACATTGGGTTAGGCCACTGTTGGCAAATTGCATGCAATTCTCTCCTTCCTATCAGAAAAATGTTGTGAAACTTGAAAAAGTTCAGAGAAGATTTACAAGGATGTTGCCAGGGTTGGAGGATTTGAGCTATTGGGAGACATTGAATAGGTTAGGGCTATTTTCCCTGGAGTGTCAGAGGCTGAGGGGTGACCTTATACAGGTTTATAAAATCATGAAGGGCATAGATAGGATAAATAGACAAATTCTTTTCCCTGGGATGGGGGAGTTCAGAATTAGAAGGCATAGGCTTAGGGTGAGATGGAAAGATATAAAAGAGACCTAAGGGGCAACTTTTTCATGTAGAGGGTGGTATGTGTATGGAATGAGCTAGGCAAAAGTGACGACTGAAGATGCTGGAAACCGGAGCCTAGATTAAAGTGGTGCTGGAAAAGCACAACGGGTCAGGCAGCATCCAAGGAGCAGGATAATTGACGTTTCGGGCAAAAGCCCTTCATCAGGAATGGAATGAACTGCCAGAGGAAGTGGTGGAGGCTGGTACAATTGTAACATTTAAAAGGCATCTGGATGGGTATATGAATAGGAAGGGTTTGGAAGGATACTGGCTGGTGGGACTACATTGGGTTGGAATATCTGGTCAGCATGGATGAGTTGGACCGAAGGGCCTGTTTCCATGCTGTATATCTTTACGACCCTATGACTCCATGACTCACAAGCTGTTTATGTTGTTTGGAATATACTGTTTGGCACTACTGTCTCAAACCTTCTCCATTGAAAAAAACACCACAAAATACACCTCTTAAAACCATAGTATTATCACACCTCGCTCCCTTAAAATAACAAACAATCAATATAGTCTTACACTATTAGAACACTACAATACATATACATTACATTGACTCTAAGCATGAAAACATTTAATATTCCATTTCAATCCATTTCTTCCACCACCAAACACCTTCATCCTCCTTCATTACGGTTGTGCCAATGTATCGGCAATTATATTCACTCATCCTGCCACGTGTACAATTTTAAAACTGAATGGCTGCAATAATAAGTTCCATCAAAATAGTCAGGAAGTAGTCTTATCTTTAAGTCTTTCCCAAAGCCGTATGGGGTTATGATCAATATATACAATTGTCTCAGTGAATCCATCTTCAACTATCATAACCTAACAGCCTGAAATGCTGCGCAATTCATCAAATTCCCATTGCTCCCATGCTGACAGTCCCCATCAATCTGGACTAATACCTGACATTGACTTGGTTGGTCCCCTCCTCATACAGAAGGTATTGCTGTAAACCTCACAACCAATGTCTCACATTCAGCCATGGCAATCACATCTTACAGATTACATAACACTCACTGGCACTTGTTCTCTTTTGCAGAACAAGGTAGCATACAACTCTGTTAGCCCCTTCAGCAAATTGTAGCAGGATGAAGGAATTATGACAGCTGATAGTAGATACAGTGGTAACTTGCAAGATTTTCTTCCCATAGCCAGACAGAAGCTGGACATTTAGTAAGTAGAATCATTTTTTAGTTCAGTGTAGGGCAGAGTCAATATGTGGCATATGCAGTCAATGAAGCTTTGTGCGAATAGGAAAGCTACAATTTCTGTGAAATCATATGCTCACCCTGACCAGTTCTAAGAGAATTGAATATGGTTAGCTTTCAATGAAGAGAGAGTATCAATGACCATCCTTACACAACTGTATGATGGCAAACTGCAAGATGCTGCGAATATGTCTACTTTAGAAGGAACTTGACACATCAAGATTTATAACCTCAGCAACCTTCCCATTCATTGTTCCTTGCCCTCCTCTGACGTTGTAGTTGTGGTTGTAGTAGGTGTCAGATTTCAAAAAGAATATTCTTATTGAAGCACAGAGTTACACATTACTTGTTGCTGAGGTTCATGGTGGAGAATTGGTTCATGATTACACAGGGCACATTTGGCTTCCTGATAAAGGTTTCCTCCTAATTCTCTTCTGGCATCTTGTGCTGCTCTGAATGCCCTTTGTTCATTTTCCAACTAATGCTTGTTCCTAGGAAAATTTTGTCAGTTTTATGTTGAGGTCTTACAGTCAGCAAGTGGTCTAATAGTACCTGCCACACTACTCTCGGTAGAGGTTTGAACATTTAAGCAACTACAATAAGCAATGAACAATGCAGAATTGATAGAACAACCAGAATTATTCAACCAGCTACTAAGCTTAAAGTATTTACTGATTTGGAGATGCCGGTGTTGGACTGGGGTGTACAAAATTAAAAATCACACAACACCAGGTTAAAGTCCAACAGGTTTAATTGGAAGGAGCAGCGTTCCGAAAGCTAGTGCTTCCAATTAAACCTGTTGGACTATAATCTGGTGTTGTGTGATTTTTAACTAAGTATTTACTTACACCTTTAAATAATGCTGCTATGGCTTCTTCTTACTCCTGTTCAGTGAAGTCAAGTGAAAAATGGGAGTGTTGATCTCTAAAATTAGCACCACTGGTCTCAAATCAAAGTAGCATGCTGGCTGGAGTCAAAAACTGTTCACTTTGCAAGCTTCCATGACTGTTAACTATGTGGATGTTAACCACCTCATCAGATATAGCTCACCCCAAAACTATATGTGTTGTCACTTTGAGCTTCAGAGACACCTGTAGCACTCACCTAATGGGTGCTTCTAATCCCAATTTTGCTCTAATAAAATCCACTCTATTCAATTTATTCCTCTGATAGCTGATTGTCTGAACTTAATGATAAAGATAACATTGTGAATGACAAATGGACAATTTGTTCATTTTCTCAGTTACCTCAAGTGTAACATCCTTTGCCGATATAGGCCATTTATGCTCATATTTATCTTTTGCAGAATGTTCTATATTTGTGGCACCGGTTGAGTTTTCTTCAGATCCTTCTTGACTATGTTTTCCCACCAAGTGCTGAACAGACTTGACCATATTTTTCAGATCTTCTGGGTAAGGGGTGGGATAACGCTTAAGGTTTATTTCAACCTGAAATTGAAAAAAATACAAGAAATATATGAAATTCTCTTGGAATGACTTCACATAACACATGAACACCACAGTATTATAGATCCAACTACCCGAGCCAACAATCTTCATTGCACAGCTGACAATACCATTCTACCTCTTAGTATATAAGCTGAACATAATTTTCATTGCATTCTTTTTAAATTTCACTTTTCTACTTCTCAAGCACATAAGACCCTGCTGTGATATGGTTCCATAGATACCAGCAACCCTTTACTAACGTACTCTGTAATAATTTTCCATTTTTCAGCGATTACAATGAGGTAGATGAATAGTTCCAAGAAAAGAAGACATAAGCAAAGTTTGATGTTGAATACAATGGCTCCTAATGTAACTCTTCATTTACTTCTTCCTTGCTCTCAGTCTGGTGCCTAATTATTGACAGTAAAAATCAATTTATGTATGTGCAAAATATTCAATAGCATAGGTTTGTTTTACACCTATTCTATTGGAAAAGCAAATCAGGTTGGTCAGTAAAGGGGAACAGATCGATTACCAAATATTTCACTGCCCAGCAACATTGAATTTTACCACAAAGGACTCTCACATCAGTGTGGTTAAATCAACTTAACTAATCAAATTATGCACTGGATCGAGGACTGCTGATCAGTAAATCTATGAGATGGTCTGTCTTGTGAGCAATTCATTGTTTCTTAGTTTATTTGTTTTAGGTAATCTGGTATGATACCTATGCCCACACACCAGACAAAGCGCAATATTTTGGGAGCTAAATCCTGAAAAACATCATCGGGATTTTTTTATGCATGATTAAACAGAGCTCATCCATTGGATTGCAGGCTACACATCACCTTTGGGCTGCATGCTGCTTTAAATGATATCAGCACCATGTCAACATGTGACTGGAGCAAGAATGGTAGTTGTGCACGAAGTGAATCTGACCTGTGAAACATTAAGCTATGACATAACATGAGAGGAATTAGGTTCCAAAGTCATTTTTTTAGCAACTATGATGGTGAACTTGCTGGATGACATGAAAAATATGATTTGGATATCCAGAGAATGTCAGACCCCTCTTAGCACATGTTCAGAAGTGAGAACAGACATCTGGAGGACCATCAATTCAGTGAAAGATGCTCTTTGGTCCACCCAAGACTTGTTGGTTTTCCAGAACAAGGAGTTGACCTCAACCCAATGTTGCAGACTGGCACATTCCAAGTGCATTGAAGGACACACTAAAGCACCAGGTAGCTGCTGCCAAGGTGCAGTGGGGAAAGACCACTGCCTAAGAAATTCCTGCCAAAGTTAAATAGGGGTCCGTTCATTTATTGGACCCTCTTGGTGCCTCAAAAATGTAAATATAGTCTGGTTTAAGTAAGAAATACCTTTTGTTTATTTGGATAGAGTCTAATTCCAGTGATTGTGTGTTTCCTTGATATGTCACTGCACAGAATCGAACTGCATTTGTGATTACGTATATATGTAAAGATATTTTTTATGAATAAAGTACATTTTTGAAATAACAAATAGTGGGAACAGACAGCTATGGAGAACAATGTCAGAAATCAAGATTGTTAGTGAATGCATCTTCAAATATCATATCCTTCAGATATACCTCAATTCACCAAACCTAGCACTCAGCATCCAAAATTGCTTATCAATCAAATTTCATTTATGCTTCAATTAGTTCTGCTCCAAGTGCCACACCCATATCTCACAGCTTGTACATAATGCCAACTACTTAATAAATTAAAACAAAGAACTATGGATATTGGAGAGCTGAAACAAAAACAGGAATTGCTGGAGAAACTCGGCAGGTCTGACAGCATCTTTGGGAAGAAAGTGGAATTTCAAGTCCAATGACTTGAAACTCAAAACTGATGAAGAGTCAATGGACTCAAAACATTAACTCTGCTTTCTTCCCACAGAAGGTGCTAGACCTGCTGAGTTTCTCCAGCATATTTTGTTTTTGTGTCAGCTCTCAATCATGGCTTCAACATCCCATGGAAAGAATGCATGAGCTGACTGAAGTATATTCCTCTCTTACATAACCATGGCAACAGAGGCCAACCAGTACAGGTAACAAACAGATGCACCATGTTCCATGGCACATCAAAACATAAGAAATGAAAGCAGTAATAGTCAATTTAGCCCTTTGAGACTGCTTTGCCATTCACAAAGATCATGGATGATGTTTTACCTCTTCTTGCACTATCCCTATATCCTTTAATACAATTAGAGTTCATAAATTGTTGGAAAAAAATCATGTCATATGAGCAAGTAAAGAAAAATGATTTGATACAGAACATATGTCTATAGTCACCGCATTATTATAATGGAACACCTTGATCAAGAATAGGGACCAAATGCTGACAAATGGATCAAGATTAATTTAGGATATCTGGCCAGCATGGACAAGTTGGACTGAAATGTCTGTTTCTGTGCAGAATGACTCTCCATGACATGACAGAAAGAGATACAAAAAAGGAGTTCAATTTCTATAGTTACAATCCCTGTAGAGCATAATAACTTTTAAAAAAAAATTGCATTTTCAGTGACTAACTGGAAGGATTACGTGACAGGATTTCAGATTTTCAGGCATTACTATAACAAAAGAATGAAAAGCAACATTGTCTAAACATTGAAATAAAGTGCTGGAGAAACTTAACAGTTCTGGCAGAATCTATGGAGAGACAAAGATTTGAAGAAGACTCAAAACATTAACTTTCTTTCACTCTTCACCAATACTGGCAGACCTTCTGAGTTTTTCCAGTTTTGTCCATGTTTATTTCAGATGTCCAGTGTCCATAATACTGGATTTAGGTTTGCTTGCCGAGCTGGAAGGTTCATTTTCAGACGTTTTGTCACCATACTAGGTAACATCTTCAGTGAACCTCTGGCCGAAGCACTGCTGATGATTCCTGCTTTCTATTTATATGTTTGGGTTTCTTTGGGTTGGTAATGCCATTTCCTGTGGAGATGTCATCTCCTATGGTGATGTCACTTCCTGTTCTTTTTCTCAGGAGTGGTAGATGGGGTCTAACTCGATGTGTTTGTTGATAGAGTTCCGGTTGGAATGCCATGCTTCTAGGAATTCTCATGCGTGTCTCTGTTTGGCTTGTGTTGTCCCAGTCGAAATGGTGTCCTTCCTTATCTGTATGTAAGGATACTAGTGAGAGACAGTCATGTCAACTTGTGGCTAATTGATGTTCATGTATCCTGGAGGCTAGTTTACTGCCTGTTTGTTCCTCCCACCACCCTTCTCACTAGTATCCTTACATACAGATGAGGAAGGACACCACTTTGACTGGGACAACATATCCAACGTAGAACAAGCCAAGCAGGGACACGCATGAGAATTCCTAGAAGCACGGCATTCCAACCAGAACTCTATCAACAAACACATTGACTTGGACCTGATGTACCACTCCTGAGAAAAAGAACAGGAAATGACATCACCATAGGAAATGACATCACCAACACAAAAATATGAATAGAAAACAGGAATCATCAGCAGTGTTTCATCTGGAGGCTCCCTGAAGATGTTACCTAGTATGATGATGAAATGTCTGAAAAGGAACCTTCCAGCTCAGTGAGCAACCGACATCCAGAACCTCAACTGGAGCTACAAATCTTCTCAAAACTCGCTATCCATAATACTTTGCTTTTATTATTTTCTAAGCACTTTTCAGAAAGAAATTTGTAGCTTTAAGCTACAGAACAAATTCCCCACTTAAATTTAAAAATGACCAAAATCTGCCTAACAGTTATACTCTAATCTTTCTCTTCAGTAGACATCTGGTTCTCTACGTGCATATCATAATTCTCAGCTCCCGATGACTTGCTTCAGTTATGAGGCTCATGGATCTTCTCAGAAAAAGCTGCAAGCTGATCCTATACTGGCTTCCATGGACGTTGTTTGTAAACAGAAATGCTAATTAACTAATCTTTAGACCCCAACTTTATTCTAACTTGAAATTAAATGGAGTATGTAAAGCATAGTCATTGAAAAAAATCTTGGCATCCCTAACAAGTATCCCTTGGTATCCTAGTGACTTGCAACTGATTCACCTTTAACACAGTTGCTTAATTATTTTTTTATAGGTATGAATATCTCACACCTTCTCTCCAGCAAGATAACCTTCGCCACTCTTTAACCTTTAACAACCAAGCCACTGCAGCTTGTCAATGGTGAGAATTCAGAACAGGCCACGTGACTCCCTACATTCTTCTTTTCTTCCTTAAATGTAGAGAGTCCCAAAGCATTACCGAACAGACTTCACATTTGTAAAACATTGCCGTATTATATTAATTGATAAATGATAAAGTCTATATATTACTTCATATTGTAAGAAAAATAATCACTCATAAATTTATCTTTTTAACATTTGATTTAGGTTAAACAGCCTCTGCAGAAATAATCATTGTAAATAACTCCACAGATTATTTTGAATGCAAATATTTTAAATTGAGATATCACCTACCCAATGTAAAAGAATTCCATTCAGAACTACCAAATAATGCCAAGCACACAAATGGGAAATATTTCACTATTTGAAATGTATTTAGCAGTCTTCAGGTTTGTTGCTAAGAGGTTGCTGCAGGAATTGTGGACATTGCTAGGGAATTTTAATGCTGAGCTATGCCAGCAAATATTGAATGTTTTCATGTTTCAAATATTATTTTGCAGTGGCATTTGTTTTTGCATTGGACTAAATAGACAGTGTAATCATCAATAGAAGTACGAAGGTAAGATGTAGGACCATCAGTAATTAGCAATTGCAGTTGTCCCATTTGGAGTTTTGCATGAACAGCCTAGATGGAAAACAGCTATCTTTGTTGCCTCCAATAGCTCTGTTTCCTTTTACCCATTCTCATGTGTTTCTGGCTCGGATTGTCCCTTCATGATTGCAACAGACAGGTTTGTTACACCTGGATTGCATTAAAGTGTAGATCTTGGCATATTGGTGGAACCTACAATAGAAGGTCCTGATGAATCAAACATAGAAAAGATTTCAGTTGTCCATCACAATGACCTATGTTGACATTTAGGATGGATAAATGCATGGGATGTTAGACCCATTGAAATCAGTTAGCTATTTGTGCATTGTCTATATCACAACATGCCAGTTTCCTGAGTCATTCTCTTGTAGAATGCATAAAGGATTATTTTGCCATTGCATCAGTATCAGTCTTGGCATTCAGTGAATATTATTTATTCCTCCTGTGGTATATCATTCTGATGAAAAGAAAATCTTCAGCTTTCTGGCAATGTCCACATGATGTGTCAGAATGACTTTCTGCACAGTCTGACTGGGGTCTGCAGGTATCCCTTGGAATTTACTGATACGCTTTCATGCATTGGATGGAATTTTGGAAATGCCTTTGACATTGTTCCTTGGGTGATTCATTTTCATGTGCCGCTGTGGAACATGGTGCTGCATTTTGGGCTTCCCTGGGCCTTTGGCCTTCCATGACATTTTAGTCCTGAGTCCTTTTATAGTATATAGTTTGCATGTGTCACAAAATGCTGTCTATTGGGAGGACATTTTATTGGGTAGGCAATCCACAAGACCATCCTGTTGATAGTCACAAAATTTATTGTCGAGTTAAGTACCTGGGGACATTTGGTATCTGCAACAGTTGCTTCAAATTAGCATCCTACTTCTAGCAGTGATTTGATGATGAACATTATTTAAACCAAACATACCCATTTTCAAGATTCACAGGGCTTCTCTAGCACAGCCCCAACAGTGAAAGCATTGTTTCAGCACCCAACAGACGTCTCCATCACTACAGACCATAAACTGAACAGGATGAATAGCCAAATACAACAGCTACAAGGGTAAGACAGAGGCTAGTAATGCTACATTGAGTGACTCACCTTCTGAATCCCCGAAATCTGTCGACCACCTTTAAGGCACAAATCAGGAGTGTAATAGATTACTCCCCACTTATCTAATTTAGTACAGCTCCAACAACACTCAGGAAGCTTGGCACTAACCAGGACAAAGAAGTCTGCTTGACTGGCACTACATTCACAAACATTCACTCCATCCACCACCAATGCTCAGTAGCAGCAGTGTGTACTATCTACAAGATGCACAGTAGAAATTCACCAAAGCCCCTTAGATAGCACCTTTAAAATCCATTAACATCATGATCTAGAGAGACAGGGGCTGCAGACATGTGGGAAGACCACCATTTGCAAGGTCTCCTCTAAGCTACTCACTATCCTGACTTGGAAGTACATAGTCATTGCTTTACTGTTGCTGGATCAAAATTCTGGAATTCCCACTTTAAATCAGTATGGGTCTTCCTGCTGCACAAGGATTGCGGCAGTTCCAGAAGGAAGCTCACCACCACTTTCTCAAGGGCAACCAAGGATGGACATCAAATGCTGGCCCAACCGATGACATGAACATTTCATGAATAAATCTAAAAAAGTTTATTTTCCTAGCTCATTCTTTATCATTACCAGAGTTCAGAGTTGAAGTTACAATTAAACCCAAGATTGAAGTGTTGCAACAGTTAATGAAGCACAGGAACCTCAATGAAGAGGAAACACTTGTGAGTACTCTCACAATTTCTCTTTCAAGAAAGAACAGGAGGTCACAGCTGACCCGATTTAAACTTGTGTTTTACAAGAGCTGGAGTACAGCTCCAAACTGACAAAGTGATCCTAAAACAAAGTACAGAAAGAAACATACAAAATGTTGGTTTCTCACATTAACAAGGTCTTACCAGACGTTTAATTTCTTTATCTTACTTTTAGAAAGTGGCAGAAAACAAAAAAAAGTCAGCATGTGTGTCACGATAAGTTTCTGTTACAACATAAAAAAGCCTACAGCAAAAAAAACACTACACTGCAATACAGATTTTTTTATACTGGCTTTATTAAAGCACAGTAAAGATAGAAAATAATCACCTTGAGCAAAATAATCCATCTTTACTTCCTGGATTAACAAACAGCTGATAAATAAAGATAGACAAACACCTCAATGCACTGGGAAACAAAAGATTAAGATGTGTGAAATCCTCCAGTATTTTTAGGATGACTGCAAAAATCCTGATATTTTCTAGATTTTAGAAGATGCGTTTAAAGCTTGAGTCAAATTTAGAAAACACAGGCTTTAGTTCAAATAATGACAACAGTTAGGTGAAACAATTAAACAATTTGTCAGACATAAAATATATGAAATGTGATTTCACTGAAGCTAACTTAGCTGAAATACTTATGGTAAAAACAATGGCAGCAGATGCTGGAAACCAGATTCTGGATTAGTGGTGCTGGAAGTTCAGCAGTTCAGGCAGCATCCGAGGAGCAGTAAAATCGACATTTCGGGCAAAAGCCCTTCCTCAGGAATACAGGTAGAGAGCCTGAAGGGTGGAGAGATAGTGGGAGGAGGGTGGGTGTGGGGAGAAAGTAGCATAGAGTACAATAGGTGTATAAAGGCAGTAGGAGTATACTTGAGAAGGAAATCAGGAGGGCAAAAAGGGGACATGAGATATCATTTTGGCAAACAGAGTTGAGGAGAATCCAAAGGGTTTTTCTAAATACAAGAAGGACCAAAAGGAGAACTAGGGAAAGAATAGAGCAACTCAAAGATCAGCAAGGTGGCCTTTGTGCGGATCTGCAGGAGAGGGAGGGATCCTAATGGGTATTTTGCATCAGTGTTTACTGTGGAGAAGGGCATGGAAGATATAGGATGTAAGGAAATAGATGGTGACATCTTTCAAAATGTCCATATTACAGACAAGGAAGTGCTAGATGTCTTGAAACGCATAAAGGTGGATAAATCCCTAGGACCTGATCAGATGTACCCTAAAACTCTGTGGGAAGCTAGGGAAGTGATTGCTGGGCCCCTTGCTGAGGTATTTGTATCATCAATACTAACAGGTGAGGTGCCGGAAGATTGGAGGTTGACTAATGTGGTGCCACTATTTAAGAAAGGTGTTAAGGACAGGCCAGGGAACTCTAGGCCAGTGAGCTTGACATCAGTAGTGGGGAAGTTTTTGGAGGGAATCTTGAGGGACAGGATGTACATGTATTTGGAAAGGCAAGGACTGATTAGGGATAGTCAACATGGCTTTGTGCATGGGAAATCATGTCTCACAAACTTGATTGAGTTTTCTGAAGAAGTAGCAAAGAGGATTGATGAGGGAAGAATGGTAAATGTGATCTATATGGACTTTAGTAAGGTGCTCGACAAGATTCCCCTTGCGAGACTGGTTAACAAGGTTAAATCTCATGGAATACAGGAAGAACTAGCCATTTTGATACAGAACTGGCTTGAAGGTAGAAGACAGAGGGTGGTAGTGGAGGGTTGTTTTTTGGACTGGAGGTCTGTGACTACTGGAATACCACAAGGATTGGTGCTGGGTTCACTATTTTTTGGAATTTATATAAATGGTTTGAATGTGAGCATAAGAGGTATAGTTATTAGGTTTACAGAAGACAGCAAAATTGGAGGTGTAGTGGACAGTGAAGGAGGTTACCTCAGATTACAACAGGATCTTGATCAGATGGGTCAATGGGCTGAGGAGTGGCTGATGGAGTTTAATTTAGATAACTGTATGGTGTTGCATTTTGGGAAAGGAAATCTTAGTAGGACTTGTACAATGAATGGTAAGGTCCTAGGGAATGTTGCTGAACAAAGAGACCTTGGAGTGCAGGTTCAAAGCATTTGGTATGCTTTCCTTTATTGGTCAGAGTATTGAGTGTAGGAGTTGGGAGGTCATGTTACGGCTTTACACGATATTAGTTAGACCACTTTTGGAATACTGCATGCAATTCTGGTATCCCTCCTATCGAAAGAATGTTATAAAACTTGAAAAGGTTCAGGGAAGATTTACAAGGATGTTGCCAGGCTTGGAAAATTTGAGATTTAGGGAGAGGCTAAATAGGCTGGGACTGTTTTCCCTGGAGTGTCAGAGGCTGAGGACTGACCTTATAGAGGTTTATAAAATCATGAGTGGCACGGTTAGAGTATATTGACAAGGTCTTTTCCCTGGAGTGGGGTAGTCCAGAACTAGACGGCATAGGTTTAGGGTGAGAGCGAAAGATGTAAAAGAGACCTAAGGGGCAACTTTTTCACGCAGAGGGTGGTGTTGTATGGACTGAGTTGCCAGAGGAAGTGGTGGAGGCTGGTACAATTGCAACATCTAAAAGGTATCTGAATAGGTATATGAATAGGAAGGGTTTCGAGGAATATGGGCCGGGTGCTAGCAGGTAGGACTCGATTGGGTTGGGATATCTGGTTGACATGGACAAGTTGGACCGAGGGGTCTGGTTCTGGTTCTCTATGACAAATACTGATGCAAGGGCAAAATAATCATTTATGCATCCTACAAGAGAATCACTCAGGAAACTGGCATGTTGTGATCTAGACTGTGCACAATTAGATAACTGGTTTCAATGGATCTAACATCCCTTGCATTTGTCCATTCTCAATGTCAACATAAGTCATTGTGATGCTGGAAAAGCACAGCAGGTCAGGCAGCATCCAAGGAGCGGGAGAATCAATGTTTTGGGCCAGAGCCCTTCATTAGGCCTGTCTTGATGAAAGGCTCTGGCCCGAAACGTTGATTCTCCTGCTCCTCGGATACGGCCTGACCTGCTGTGCCTTTCCAGCCACACACTCTTGACTTTGATCTTTAGCATCTGTAGGCCTCACTTTCTCCACAGGTCATTGTGATAGACAACTGAAATCTTTCCTATGTTAGATTCAGCAGGACCTTCTACTATAGCTCCACCAACATGCCAAGATCTACACTTTATTACAATCCAGGTTTTAATAAACCTGTCTGTTGAAATATCAAAGGTATCAAACTGCAGCAGTGAGCTTGTTCATAATCTTTATCCAAACAAGTGTGTCACAGTGGCAACTTTGAAGGTGATGTGGTTTTACATCTTAAAGATGATCCCCAATGCAGTACGGACTCTCCTCATAAATGCAGCATTCACATTCAGGAAAAAGCTCCAACTCACTTTGAACTCCATGGTAACAACAGAACACAAGAAAGTTGAGCATCATAATGGTTGGTGGAACTTCATTACTTGTGCTTTGAAGAAATATGGCATCTGTGTTTAGATGTAAGGAGATTAAATATTGCAAAGAGATGGCACTCAAGATTGATACCCTGGAAGAGGTTGACCTTGTTATTAGATGTCAAATATTTTTCATGCTTTTAATCCAAAAATGGAAATTGTGTAAAGTCCCAAGATCTGACAAATTAAGAAGTATTTAGATGTACACTTGCAATGCCAAGTGTTATGGACCAGGCCAGACCTCTCAACACATTTCAAGAAAGTAGCCCAGACCCTAACTTTGCTAGTTGTTTTAAGCAGGTGTGACACGGATATTCCTGGAGAGAATCAGCTGGTGAAAACCATTTAGTTTAAACAAAACAGAATTTGTGTACAAGATGAAACACAAACAACAGAAAACAGAATACCGAATAACTTAACCTTTCTGAAAACCCAACAGATTATTCCAACTTAACAATGCTGTTCCAAATACTTACAACAATCCCCATAAACAAACCTTGGTGCAAAAGGTAAAATCAAACACAGGTTCTTACAGGAGAGAAGTCAGAGAGAGAGTACAAGCCTGGATATGCTTCTGGGTCCAGTAGTCTTTCTTTCCAATACTGCTAAAAACCAAACCAAACCAAACCAGAGAAAGCTGAGCTGGGAGAACAGACACATGCCTTTCATTGGAAATGCTTTTATTTAAACTTGAAAGCCTCTGTTAGCTATTGTCAAATTGGCCCTAAAACCCTACACTCCAAACTTTTCAGAGTCTGTGTCATTTATGACCTCTCTGAAAAAAAAGCCATGGATTGCAAACCTTGTTAAAGGAACTGCTCCGTCACAAGCTAGGTGAATTATAAGATGGCAAGCATATTGTATTTGGTTTGCAGGTCATTAATACTGCTCAGGCAAATTACTCCAACATCCAAAGAGAAGCTTTGTTTTCAGAATAGAACAGTTACGTGTGTACCTATTAGCAAGCACTTCACTGCTCAAAACAGCTAAAACCTTTTCGAAATGATATGGGGAAGCCCTCTCACAAGTGCACATCCAGAAATTCAATGACTACTTTTGAAGATCTAAGGATACAATGTAGAAGCACAAATCAAACCAGGTACACCAATGGATATTTCCAATGCTTTTAACCAACTTCTAAAGCCTAAAACAAAATATTATTTTAGATCTACAAGTGGATATTACTGAATCTGCATTAAAAGACAGTCTTGGTATCAGTCTCATTCATTTTGGACTCAGCTATGCAAAGTAGATTCAGCAAATTATGTCAGATGACAACCAGTTACAACAGTTCAATATGATCATCATCACTGGGTGGCCTGAATATGCCTGGCAGATCTGTGAATTCATCTGTGTGCTCTGGTCATTCAGAAATGAGTTGGAACTCTCTAGGAATGTAATCTTCAAAGGTAATTACCTGGTAATTCCTCAAGCTCAACCTCAAAACACATTAGATCTGACAAAAAAAAAGCTCACACTTTGCTGAAAGGAACAAAAGGATTGGCACATTAATTCATTTACTGGCCCAGCATAAATAAGGACATCAATCAACTTATCGATTTCCACGAAACCGATGAACTAAAGCAACACAACAATCAAAAGAATCTCTCCTACCACATGAGATTCCTTCGAGTCATGGTGCAAGATTGCCACTGATATCTTCCATGTTGAAGGACACAATTACATTCTGATGTCTGATGATTTCACAAAATTCTCTTTTGTGTAACAAATCAAGGATACTTCTAGTGCAACAGTTGTTAACATATTAACTGCTATATTCAGCATTCTTCAATAAATTGTGTTTGACGATGGTTGGCAGTATACCAGTGCACCCTTTCAAGATGCATTTAGGAAATAGGGTGTCCAACATATTGCATCCTCTCCTCACTATTCTCAGCCGAATGTTCTCTAATCTTACAATAAACTCCATGAAAGGCAGATGTAAAGTGACTTGCTAAGATGATCAGAAAGCTACTCCTCAAGGCAATGGTTTATCCTTATCAACATCTTCCATGTTTGCAAGATAAAGCCACACAGTTCTTCCCTCCCACACACTTACCACTTAACCATATATTCAGGGAGAGTGAAACAGGAGGAGTGGTTGAAGAGAGATGACGAGGGACAGACACAGAGGGAGGGGGGTCAAAGGGATATTCAGATGCGCATGATGCATTATTGGAATGAAGCGAGAAAATTATATAAGCACAACCAATCAGTATGTAGACAGATATCCCAATTTGAACAAGGACAAAACTTAAGAATTTGAACTTTTCTTACAAACTCATGCATTTGTGGAAAGATACGATGTTGTCATGTCCAGCCTATGACATGTGTCTTTAAGACAGTTACAAGACAGTTGGCCTTCAGTCAGGCTCTCAGAGCAGAGATCTGTGTTGTGTGTTCAGTCTGTTAGTTATGCGTAAGTGATGTACAGTAATATCACCAAGCATAGAGACCAGGCTGTGATATTATTGCAATGTAAATAGTATTGTTAATAATCTTCAGGACATTTGTCTCAATAAAAATAAATGAGTCTTTGAGGTCTATGTTATGTGAGCTAATATGTAGGGTAGTGCTCCAACCATATCATATTGGCAGTGATGTTTGATCTAAGCAATTTGTAAGTGGTTGATAATCTCTTCAAAAGTGCTGGTGAGGACCTTTTAACTTTGTAGTTATATGTGGTTGAGAAGCTGTTGGCTGGAATATTGAGCTTCAAGATAGTGTAGATGAAGTCAATTCACCATGGCATTGTGTTTCTGCCGTGGATACCTTTGCTGACAATTCATTACGTGCAAGCTAACAGCCTCAGTAATAAAGCATTCAGCATGACTCTCTCAAAGATATGCTTACATACTACAAATGCTATTTTTATTTCACATGGACAAAGAATGGATGCTATTCAATTTCATTCTGCTTAAGTATGGCAACATTTACAACAATGAGAACAAATGAGAATACACAATAAGCAGCAACCTTAACCTTCCCAGAATCATCTTCTTCTTCCTTTTTCTCTTCAAACTCAAAGGCGACCTGCATCCGTTGTTGTCTTTGTTCTTCCCACAATGTTGGATTGAAGCTATCACTGTCCGAAGGGAATTCTACTGGAAGGACACAAACAAAAACTAAAAATGTTGCTCTGCCATACCACAATAAATATTAGATAAACTTGTAAAAAAGGTGATTCTTTTCTCCAAAGTTTTGTTCTTTGCTTACTTCTTGAGACATTACCCAAAATATCCTGGGATAAAGCTAGTCAGGTAACATTCCTCTTGAACATAAAGACTAAGGATGGAATGGTTCATGGGTACTATGTTGTTGCTGGCAAGACAAATGCTAGTTTTTCCAGCAACATAAATAAAGAGTATGAAATGTTTGAATAGAAAGGTCTTCCATATTTTCTAGCTGCTGGTGCAGGAGGTTGCTTTGTGCCTCCATTCTCAGTCATAGAGTAGAGTAGAAGAAGAAAAGAAATCATGATGAATACTCAATTCAAGAATTATTAGATTCTTTTAAAAAAAAACTTAGTTTGCACTAAGCATACCCAAAAGATGATGAGAGAGAGGTCATTTCTCTGGGTTGAATGGAAGAATCAAGCACTTTATACTCTGGATAATAGAAGGGACCAGTATTTTTGCCAAAATGGGGCTGGCAGGCACACAAGATACACCAGAGTGATTATAATTCTAAAGCCTTAACATTTGATCTGGTCGGACTAATCCTGGAATGCACTAGTAGAAGCAATCGTGACAGCGATAGCTGGGGTCACAAACTGTGAATTGTAATCTTTCTGTTCCTCGGGTTGTGACCATAACGCTTGATCAGATAGTCACTGTGTTGTATTTTCTGCATCATCTTCAAAATGTGGAACAAAAATGCATGTTTATTTTGCTAAGGATATTCTTTCCTTTCGAATAAAATTTCTCCCAAATAATCCTTTTTGTGCTGAAATTGCTAACTCAAATTGGGATCACACTCTACAGTAGTCACCAGGTGTTGGCATTCAATCAGCTATTATTTTCCATGTTGCAGCCTAAAATTGTCAACATCTATTTTCACAAGGAAATATATTAGCTAGGGTTCAATTCTGCCATCACAGGCGTCCATCCATGTGTAATATCCATCAGAAGGCCAGTAGAAAATATTTAGAAACAGGAAAACTAACATTTCTTGAGGTAACTAGTGCTGACAAATTCAAGAATTTGAAGTCAAAGGACTCCAAAGTGTAACATGCTATTGGTTAAAAAACTTGTTTAGAAACAGGAAATAGATAATATATGAGAATGTTGGATTGGATTAAAAGATGTATGAATTGAAAACATGTTGAATTTGGGTTTTGACCCTGTTATTTCCAATTTACTTGCTCATTGAAATGAATTGTGTGCTTCTTAAATTGCTAACAATCCAAAATAAGAACAGGAAAACACTCCCAGAAAATCTAGGATATTTTTGAAATATATACAATCAGTACATACAGCAGTTAGACAATATGAGGCCAAAGCCAGTTACACCATTTTTTCTGTTTCAAAGAACAGCCCCCTCAAAGTTTTCATGTGTTTTTTGGCCCACTCTGATTCGCTAGAATAGTCTGAATGACCTAACCTACATATACTGAAGATGGAAACTACTGATGCCCTGAATTTCTGATATTTTACACACAAGATTATTATAGTTAACTAACCTGGAGGTCACTGTGTCTTCAAGAGAAGCAGGAGGAATCGAGCACAACAATACTAATTATCTTCTCTCCTGACCAGCAACTCGCACTGAAAGGGCATGATCACAGCTCACAATAGTATCTCTGAAGAGGGCAATTGGGAGTGGGCAATAAATGTTGGTCTAATAAATTGTGACTACATCCCATGAATGATTAAAAAGAATGAAGCCTAAAGCAGACTTTAGTTCAGGCCTCAAGTTGGCATGGAATGATGAGCAGATCAATTGCATTATTTTGATGTGAAAGGTTAGGGTTAGAGGACATCCAAAGAGATTTGGAGCCCTTGTATATGGATGTGTAAAATGCAATTTTCAGGTACAAAAAATAATCAAGTGGCTAATGGAATGTTAACTTCCATAACCAGAGGGTTAGAATATAAGTGAGAATGATATTTTGCTACAGCAGCTTAAAGTCTAGATAAATCACATCTGGAGTATTGTGAACAGTTCAGTGCACATGCACACAAAAAGGATTTATTGGCCTTGGAAGGTGTGCTACACAGATTCATCAGAATATTACAAAGGCTTAAGGTTAGATTGAGGAGCAATTACTTAAACTAGGTTTAACGGAATGCAGAAGGTTAAAGATAAGGCAGGGGGAAATAATTACGAGTATAGATAGACAACATTTCCACTAGTCAGAATTCTAGAACAAGGGACATAACCCAAAAAGTAGTGCCAGATTAGTCAGAGGAAAAGTTAGGAAACAGTTTTTCCTCCGATGATTATATGGAGCTGTCTCTCACAAAAAAATTACTGCTTCAATTAATAATTTTGAATCTGAGATAGATTTTTACTTGCAAGACATGATCATGAAATGCCATATGGATGAAGCTAAGATACAGAACAAGCACATCACATCACAATGATGAAACAGGGTCAAGGGGCCGAACAGCCTATTCTCATTTGTGCTCCTACTTCCATTGGCTTTGTTCCTGTTTTGGGTTCAAATCAAACTTCTTTCTACTTTCTCACAGTGCTCACATTTTTCTTCACACCTAAGGTTTTTATTGCATTAAAGCAAAGGCTAACTATCTTGAACTGAGGCATTAAAGTTACATTCAGTGGCACTAATGAATCCACACAATCAGGAACCTGCACCATCTTCAATATTGAGTTAAAATTTGATTTGGTTGAAACAAGAAGGTGAAACCAGGAGGTTCTGTGACCACTAAGTGGTCTCATCCACAATATAAAAATTACTTATTTCTCAAATTTGTTTATTTGCTTCTTATGCATTGCCAAAATGAAAAACAATCTGGAAACTCTAATAAAAGTCATTTTGTTAGTTTGTACTTCAAGATATAAAACAGATGCAAAGGAAAAGTAGAAATCTAACACTACAGTGTGTTCTCTTCATATGATGCATTATTTTTCATCATTGGGAAATTAAAAGCTCAGGAAGGAAGGGGGCTAAAAGAAAATCACTTCCTTATTACAGGACTGCTATACAACAGATAGGGGCATCCTCATTTCAAACTGTTGATTCAACTCTCGTTAGACTTCAAACCTCTTCCAAATGAGAGGTTTTGAGCTTTTATCTTCAGAAAGACAATGTGCTGAATTTTTCTGAGGTATTGAGGGTCTTGCCTGCTGGAAGGAGAGCTGATGAAAGACCCACATTGCCTCTTCGAGGAAATCAGCTAATATTAATGTGTCTTTCATAGATTAAGGGCCTAGAGATGGAAACTGCACCAAATTGGAGCTTCTGACCCATGAGAAACTAGCAGCTCTTTTGAACTGCTGTGCCATTGGGGATGCTGTGGCTGCTGCCAGAACGACACCTGAGTTCTTGCATTGTGATTACTCAGGCCAAGGATAACTCATGACAGGAGAGGATTTGTAGGATAAAAGTGTTGGGGGTTCAGCAGGAAGTGCAGAGGGTTAGATCCTAAAGGCCTCACCCCATCCTTCTGATGCTGATGTCCTTGATCAGGCATTAAAGCCTTTCTGAGGGGATCACATGACCCCCACTGCAGAAGACCACAGATTTTCCTGTACTGTATATTGTGTATTGCCAGATTTCCTGCCACTAGATCAGTATCAGCAGCAAAAAGGCCTGTAAAGGTCTAAATGGGAGAGGGCAGCAAGGAGTAACAGGAAGTCTGACCATGAGTGACTTCCTGTCCCTGCTTTAATAGTGGCAGAGGTGGGATTGTGGCAATGTTTCGGTTACTATCTATCCATCTAATTAGATGCCCTTTTTGACTTCAGATATGCCAGAAAGGAGGGCATATTCGCAAATTAAAATTCTTTCCATTAGTGATGAAACAAGGAGAGCTCTAAGACTTTAAAGTATGAATTGCATAGATTTTCTGGACGGCATTTTCTGCTGCCTCACAATGCCAGAGACCTGGATTCAATTCCCACTTCAGGCAACTGTTTGTGTGGAATTTGCACATTCTCCCTGTGTCTGCGTGGGTTTCCTCTGGGTGCTCCAGTTTCTTCCCACAGTCCAAAAATGTGCAGGTTAGGTGAATTGGCCATGCTAAATTGCTCGCAGTTTTAGGGGAATGGGTCTGGGTGAGTTTCCTTCAGAGGGTTGGTGTGGACTTGTTGGGCTGAAGGGCCTGTTTCCACACTGCAATTAATCTAATCTAATCATAATCAGGGTATTTAATTAAAACTGATCACAAAATTAGATTATGTGAATGCACATGTGGCAAGCCTCAGACAATGAAAATTAGAGATTGGCAGAAACATATTTTCTCCAAAAAATCCTTGATATTTGAAATCTAGTCCAAATAAATATGATTTTTACTATTATCAGACACATTAGCTAAGGGATTGTCAGCTTGCACTCTTCATATTATAGTCAGCGTGTACACTGTAGAATGTGGAATTAATAACAAAGTTCTCTCACCTGAACTAAGTTAGTAGATTTTAACATAGGGTGACAATGACACTTCTATATTGGACCCTGATGATGCTTAATTAAGGAGAAGGAAATAAGACAACATATTGACCTATTCTGGAAATTAAGTGAGGCCAATGTCAGACTTGTTCTTGATAACCAACCTGTAAGCATCCCATCAATACTTACAATCTAAACCAAGATATTAAGAGCAGCCATATTCCTGTCCTGGCAACTAATTGACACAATATTCCCATTACTTTAAATTAGTGCTTTCAAACGATTGTAGAAAATGAGCTACAGGGTGGCTGGCTGAATGTCTGGCTAGGAATAGTAGTGAAGGCTGTAGACTCAGTACAGAAGCAAATGAGGAAATGTTTTATGGAATAACAAAAAATCCAATCTTGATAGATTATGGAAGTTTAGGGAGTGAAATTGCACATCAGTAAGCACGTAAATCAGGTAAAATTGTATTTGCTGACCATTACAGAACTTAATATTTAGTTATTGTGAAATCAATGGAAGGGCCTGCTGGTTCTCTCTCACCTTAATCCTTAGAATCCCTATAGTGGGGTAACAGGCTATTCAGCCCAACTAGTTCACACCAACCTTCCAAAGACCATCCCATCCAGACCCCATTCTCCTACCCCTGTATTTCCCATGGCTAGTACACCTAACCTACACATCCATGAACACATTGGGTAATTTAGCAAGGCCAATGCACCTAACCTGCACATCTTTGGACAGTAGGAGGAAACCGGAGCACCTGGTGGAAACCCACGTAGACATGGGGAGATCATGCAAACTCCACACAGATAGTTGCCCAAAGGTGGAATTGAACCCATGTCCCTGGCGCTGTGAGGCACAGTGTTGCCCAAAAATCTAAATCTGTATCGGTAGGATGCTGGCAATCCTAAAAGGGTATCTTGTGTTATCTTTGAGACACCATAAAATCTGGGTGAATGCAGGTATAATTGTTTTTAAGTCGCTCATCAATTTTCAGCCACAGGTCTAGCCTCCTAGCCTGTTTGCTACCTTGTATGCTCCATGTATCGTGTTTGGATTGTAATGGAATAGATCAGAGTAAAACAACGTGCTTAGTAATATTGAACAAATCAAGGTTCTTATTTTCAATTAATTTGAGAGTTAGATAAGGTTTCATTTTCGTATTTTAACCTTTTTCAGGAGATTAAATTAGAAGAATCCACAACAGTGATAACTTCATATGTTCTGTTGAGAGGAGTGGATTTTTACTAAGTAATGTAAGTGTATTTCCCCGAGCAGCTGGTGGGGTATCTAGCACTGTTTATTGAACGATATACATATGTATAGAACAGGGAGACTGCCTCTGACATTGATCCTAGTGATAGTTGCTGCATTCATAACATACCATCCTAACACCAGATTCATCCTGTCCCTGAATGTTAACCTTTCCCCGGAAAAGAAAAGTTTGAATATATTTACATTTTTCTGTCATTATTAAATTGTATCCTACTACCTTCCTCACCAAGTCCCATGTAGCCAAGCTTGAATGCTGACCTGTTCCTGGACCCTTGGAAGGACAGGAAGAACTGGTATTGAGTGGGTGCACTCTTCTTAAGAGTAAAATAAACATTGGTTGTACCTTTTGCTTTGGGAAGTGCCACGTAGTGGAAAGTAGTGTGCTGCTTTTGTTGATGGATAAGCCATTTGCCATATTCCCTGAATCGTTGTTTGGATAAATCTGGCTGGGTTCGTTGCCATCTGGCTCATGTATAGCATGCCCATTGTATCAATTGTCTGGTAAGAGGTGATTGAGATGGTACCATTCTCAGCAGCTTTATTGGTGTGTCACATGATCAGAGGTGGCAGTCATTTTGTCTTGCAGCATTCTCGGCAAAGGATGAGTGTTTAGGAATAATTCTGTACTAGATGAATTAGTTTTAGCCATAAATAAACTTGTCAATGTCAATGTTTCTGTCATTCTCTCATCTGTCTATTAGTAAACAGGCAGTTTTTCTTCTCTTCATGAACTTTGTGCCTCAAACTCTCCACGGAGTAGGTAAGTACATGCACATCTGAGGCTCAATTCCTTGGCTAACTTGATGTGTTCTCCCCATGTATGGTAAAATAGGGCAAAGTCAGCATGGTTTCATGAAGGGGAGGTCATGCCTGACAAATATGCTAGAATCCTTTGAGGAAGTAATGAGCAGGTTAGACCAAGGAGAGCCAATAGATGTTATCTACATGGACTTCAAGAAGGCTTTTGACAAGGTACTGCACTGAGTAAGCTAAGGATCCATGGTGTCAGAGGCAAGGTGCTAGCACAGATAGAAGCTTGGCTGTCTGGCATAAAGAAGAGAGTGAGGATAAAAGGGTTCTACTCAAGATGGCAGGTGGTGAGAAGTGGTGTTCCACAAGATTGTGTTGGGATCACAACTTTTCATTTTATACATTTTATATGAAGGAACTGAGGGCATTCTGGCTAAGTTTGCAGACAATACAAAGATCAGTGGAGGGAACAGGAAGCATTGAGTAGTTGGGAGCCTGCAGAATGATTTGGACAGGTTAGGAGAATGGACTAAGAAGTGGTAGATGAAGTACAATGTGGGAAAGTGTGAGGTCATACACTTTCGTAGGAAGAATAGAAGCATGGACTACTTTCTAAATGGGGAGAAAATTCAGAAGTCTGAAGTGCATAGAAACTTGGGAGTTCTAGTGCAAGATTCTCTCAAGGGAAACTTGCAGGTTGAGTCAGTAGTTAGGAAGGCAAATGCAATGTTGGTATTTATTTTGAGAGGACTTGAATATAAGAGCAGGGATATTCTTCTGAGGATCTATAAGGCTTTAGTCAGACCACATTTGGATGATTGCAGTTTTGGGCTCCATATCTCAGAAAAGAAGTACTATCCCTGGAGCATGTTCAGAGGAGGTTCACGAGAATGGTCCCAGGAATGAAAAGCTTAACATATGAGGACTCTGGGTTTAGACTCAACGGAGTTTGGAAGGATGAGGGTGGGATCTAATTGAAACTTACAGAACACTGAAGGGCCTGGACAATGAGTACATGTTGAGAATATGGATCCATTGGTAGAAGAGGCTAGGACCTGAGGACATAGCTTTAGAGCACAGGGAAGACCTTTTAGAACGGAAATAATGAGAATCTTCTTCAGCCAGAGAGTGGTGAATCTATGTAATTCATTGCCACAGAATGCTGAGGCAGCCAAGTCATTGAGTATATTTAAGTCTGAGATAGATAGATTCTTGAGTATCAAGGGGATCAAGGGTCAGGGGGAGAAATCAGGAGAATGGGACTGAGAAACTTATCAGCCATGATTGAATGATGGAGCTGACACGATGGGCTGAATGAGCTAATTTCTGCTCCTATATCTTAAGATTTTATAATGTGGGCTGTAGATATTCTCCTCTCTTGTTGTCTTCTGGTTGGTGCAAGGGTCCAACAGAAATTCTCACTTCTTTTTGCAAGTTTCTGGTTTGATACTGGAGCAATATTCCAACAATGCAATGTCTTTCAGGTCTTCTGCTGATGCATGGTGCTCTAGAGTGAATTTCACATTTGGGAAGTCTTCAATTATATTTGTGCTGTTCTTTGACAGCAGTTTCCTTTGGCTCTTCACTCTGTGATCAGAAACTACCATTTTTCCAATTCATTTCTTAGACTCTTGCATATCCAGGACTTCCTTATTTCAGGAACTATGTGAAATGGATTTGGATGCTGCTCTAGTTGAATGCTCATTGATTGTAAATACTTGGATAATTTCATAATGCAAGGGGATATTCTCAAGTTCTATGGAAGATCTTGTTGCTGCATCAATTTGTGGCATTGGTCACAATGATTATGTTCATGATCTCTTTGAAGTTTCTTCCATTGGGTTGATTGTCATTATCAATTATGCTTCAGTGGTCATCCTCTTCTATGTACTCAAAACGTAGTGCAAATTCCAAAGTCTCCTGCTCTAGCTGTTTGCTGTGGTGAATGGTGGCCCAGTTTGTTTTTTGTCTTCCTACCCTCTGAAAAGTGTCATACGATCTAGAACCCTGAGTGGTTGTAGGTATGGGACGTCATCGATAGTGGCTGTCTCAAAGTGGTAAGGTTTTTTCCCCTATTGGTGAGTAAAGAAGATGTAAGGCTTCACATATTTCCCTGCTCAACAAAGAGTAAAATTGATTTGGATATAGCCAGCCGGTGAAATTTCTTGTCCCTTGTACCAGAGTCTCAGTCATGTGGCCTCTGTTCTCGGTGAGGAGTTCTAGACCATGGATGCAATATGTGGAAAAAATCTTGTCTCAGTCACTGCACAGCAACTGGTAAGTCAGAGATGGCTGGTCCTATATTGAGATTAAATTTTATTTTGTGTCCATTGACAATGACTTCTGCACTCCAAAAAATCTGATACCTGTGCTATGTCAGCATTCTGAATATAAGAAAATGCTGACTTGTTCTCTGTCTGGCTTGTATAAGAGGCCTGAGATAACTCAGAAGTGTTGAAATCTTCCAAGCCATTGCGCAGCCTGGTCTGAGCCCACCATCATGATGTAACTATGCATGGCTTTGTGTTGGGTGCTGGGCTAAGTTTACTTTCACCTGATTGCATTTACTTTTGTCAGTCTCATACTCTGGGGCTGTTTGCTGTTATTTATGGCATTCCTGCTTGTTGCTGGTCTCAACATGTATTGTTGTCTGTTCGTTGCCATTGCTGTTGGACCTGTTTGTTCGTTCGGTGTTTGCCATTCCACCCCCACCTCGACTTAGTCTTTACCTGAGGCTGACTGTTGTGGCCTGTTTCCTCTGCTGCTATTCTTAGTTTTAAATTTTTGTACCTACATGTTTCATTCCTGTTGTTCCAAGAAATGTTATTTTGATTATACTTACAGCACCATGTTGGCAACTGTTCATTGAACAGGTAAAAATCCTTCCATGACAGTGAAAGGAATTGCTCCAGCACAATGTCAGATGACCTGATGTCATTTCCTATGAGGTCATCAGCCATTGACTTATGCTAAATTGATCAACCTAAATGCCCACTGAGAAGGAAAATCTATCTCCACACATTTAGCAAATATTTTTCTTTCTTTTTAACAACATTTTGTATCTAGACACAGTCTCAAGCCTCAACCAAATCATAGAAAAATCAACATAGAGTATTGACCAAGTATGAAAATCAGTAAACCAAAGATCGAAAATATGAACTGTCAGTTTGAGGGTGAACAAAGGAGTAAAAATTATGGATACAGTGAAAACCGGGGGTCAGTGGTGGCAGAAAATGGAAGTGTGGAAATTAAGCAATGGATTTGCTCTGATTAAAACAATTCAAAAAAAGTGTAGTGAGTGTTATTTAGGAGTAAACTGTTTTTTTGAGATGGAAGGGAAGAGCGCACAGGACAGTTTAGAGGCTAGCATTTATTATATATTGTAAGTCACAATTAGTACTTGACAGGGTTAATTGATATCAGCTGAGATAAGGTCCACTCATCAGGATATGAAGGACTGTCCTTGAGAGGAGCTCATGAGTGTTTTTCAGTACCAGTTCTAATTGTTAAGTTGTATGTAGCTAAACAGTACTAAGTACTTATTCTTAAAGTGAGCCAGAGGTCTCACTAGAGACTAACATGTAACTCACATGTAATGTAATTAGCTATTAAGGACAGTGTGTTAAACATATTCTGTTCAACAAGTTCAAGCCTCACTTTTGTTGAAGATTAGATGTGGGTATCCTTTAACATTCAGTATCAGTAACTTAGACTAGTAGTAAAAAAAAAGTCTTGGTGGCAACTAATCTCTCCAAGGTCTCTCAGATGGTTCTGGTGGACACATTCCACAACATATACCAATACAGTTCAGAAATCTGGACAAAATCAAGAAGACAGAAACAATAACTTAATACTAGTTGGATGTGGATGGTCAGATGAATGTACAGAGCCATGAGAAAGAACAATATCTAGAAAAGTATGTCAGCGAGGTGAGGGGCGATTACGGGAAACTCAAAGAAAATGGTGGCAAAGGCATTGAAATAATATGGACAGAGAGATGATGTATTTTAGCAAGTGATGGAGATGTTACTGCTCAGAAGAAGGAAAAGAGAAAAGGCCTAAAACCTTATGGGAAAGATGCTGTGGTGAGAGACTCAAACACATTGGAACTGGAAAAAGATTGGATAACTGACAGAAGATGGGAAAGGGTTATCAACCAGCACATGGTATTCCCAAGTAAAACAGGAGAAGTTGAAAGAGGTAGTAGCAAGGAATATTGATGTTGATTACAACACTCCATCATATTCCTTTACATGAGTTGCTCATGAAAGTACAGCCAGTTAATTGGGCAGGCAGTCTAAGAAAAGTGAGGGGAATGTTTAATTAATTTTCTCCTGATTGTAAAGTTATCACATGATTCTCCACTCAGCAGTTCATTGAGAATTTTGTCCAAACTCAAATCAGCACATCGAAAGGTGAACAAATGCTGCAACATTTAGTTTGGATAAAAATAAAATGTTTAGCACCCTCAACAGTTGGATTGTCTTCAAATGTATTTTAATCATATCCACTGATTGCCTTCTTACTCATTCTATGGTTAAACTTCAGGGACACAAGCAGCTCTGTGGTACACACCTTAATTACCATTCTCCAAATTTAAACTTGAAAAGTGAGTGCTTCAGTGTGGCTTTACCTGACATGGGTCACTGCATAGCAGGACTTCTGTGTAAAGGAGTGTTAGACCCAATTGTGACAATTCCAATGTTACCCATGTTGATAGTATCTAATTCATTACACACCATGTACCAGCCTAGGATAATCAGTTCAATTCTAGTATAGTCAGTTCTAGAAAATCAGAACTAGTATAGTTCCACTTGATCCCAACTGAATTATCACATAGAGCTAAAATTTAATTTATTGTTGTATAATGACAAAATAAAAAGAAAATGTCAAAAGACTAGCCCAGTTAATGCTACGTTATTACGTATAATATCACCTTTCTGGATACTACTTTCCCTTTTCCAGTTTATGCAAACAAACATGAAATCCAAACAAGGAAAGATGATGTCACATTAAAAACAGCTCTGATCTCAGTTCCCTTAGTGAGGAGTCTCACCTTCATCGTTGCGTGGCTGCTGTGGAAACATATAGTTTGTCAACACTCTCTGTTTTGTTTCTGGATGAGACTCAGTTTGCAGAGGGATTAGAGCCTTGGACTAAACCAGAAGCATAAGAACAGAGAGGAGATTATAAACTGAATGCATTATTTGAATGATCACTTTATCAAAAAACAAGGACAAAGCTAACATCATTAATCTTTTCATCCTAACCGACAAATGATGTAGTCACTATCTCATTTAAATTTGAATAAAGCTCTTAATAATGATTCAAGGGCATCATGTCAGAATGAAGATCGGTGACAATGACCAACAGGTCACGCAGCATCTCTGGACACGAGAGCAGGTCAATGATGCTTCATCAGAATGTTTCTGTTTCTCTCTGTGCAGATGCTACATGACCTATTTCCAGCATTTTGTTTAGTTTTTATTTCAGAATTGCAAGGATTTGTTTTGTTTTGGTTAAACGACCTGTATTTAAAAGACGAAAACAACCATTTTGTTTGACTTAATAGATAAGAGAGAAACTATCTTTGAACTCAATCAATACTTTGACTAAATTCTAATTTTTATTTTCTGTTTCAGTCTTTGAGGCAATCTACATCCCATTGGTCCTGAATGGAGTTGGTTGGGTTGAAATACTTTGCATCATGGTATGATGTTGCAACCTGGATGAATTGGATGCTCTGAAATTGGATCTTGTGTTTCATTTAAACATTGTTGATGAGCTGCCAATATTTCCATAGACAATTCACATTTCTGCAGCATTGAATTTCAAATGCACAGGAAGTGGGTGGGAGTCAGTCAGGATGATTGGAAAAAGATTGAGAGTCAATTTTGGATTTGATGTTTTAAAGGCATCTTCGGAATATGTACTGTTGGTCCCCCAAATTGGGCCTGGTTTATATGTGCCTATTTGTGTCTACAATTGATTAACCACAGCTGCTGGTTAGTACTGTCTCAATGTTCAGCAAATTTTAATGAAGAATTTTTTAAACATTAGGGTTCTTCAGACATTAGAGTGTCTTTGTCTTTAATTACAGGCAAAAGAAATTTGCAGGACCCTATATGATATAAAAATACATAGAGGGTGAAGTACGCAAATTGGAAGCTCCAGGAAATGAGGAGACCTCACGGAAACTGTTATTCAGGAGATCTTAGGTCGCTCTTCCTAATTATTGATTGGTTGGTATGAGATGGACTGAAGAATAGGATTGTTTAAAGTAACTGTCTGACTATCATTCCCTGCAATTATTGTATGAAAGTATAAATGACCAGTCCTGTATAAACCCTGTAATGTCCACTGACAGGATTGAACCAAAGATAAGCACATAGTTAAGTTGCATGAAACACAAACTAATGACTTCTACTTCATTTTAATGATACATGCTGTTGCATGCTGAGAAGTGATGCAACAGGAAATCATTAAAATTAAGTCTGAATCTGTATAATCATGCATCTATGCAAGTTAATGATAATTTTAAACAGCGAATATCACTGTTGTGATTTGTTTGCTTGACCAACGGTCAATTACGAATTTTGCACAATCACAGTCAAGCCAATTATAGGGTGAAATTCATCGTCAGCAGAGGTTCAGATTGTTCAGCAGAAGAATATTGAGCCAACAGAATTGAAAATTTGGCAGGCTGTATAATTGACAGCATTCCCTCTATGTTCTGTTTGTACCATGACCAAAGCTGATTTTCACTGTCAGAATCATTCATTTTAGCTTTGATGATGCTTCCCCCTTCATCTCCTCCTGAAGAAGCATTTGTGGCATAGAACTCCAGGAGTTATAATTCTTCTAGAATCTCACTAATGAGATAATCTTCTTGTGGAAGATAGGATGGAGATATTGCCACATTACTTGACTGTGAGAAACATGCCAAGCAAATTTTGCTGTCATGAACTAATACTCACATCAATTACAGTAGAGGACAATTGGAACAGGACTTTTAAAATATCAAACCTAATATGAAACTCTAAGCTGCTCTAAGCGGTCTCTTCGAGGTGTTGGGTGGTAGTTGGAAAGGGGATGGATTTGGTTCTTTGAGGAAACCAAGAACTCTAATTTCTGGCATGCCCAGGAGTCATGGCACAGGCTCAGAGTGCCAACATGCGAAGTTATGCATGGCCTGTGCCTTTTGTTTATTACAACCTGAGAACTTCATCAGCCAGGGTCATCAAGGTGGCATCTGTGGGGATGCAAAGTGAAGGCAATCTATTGGGGTGCAAGAGAAACCAAGGACTGGGATTAATGTGAGAACCAGACCACAGGATCCAGGACAGCCATAACAGGTTAGCCACATGAGGATAATGACTGAAGTGTTTGGCAGGAGGGAAAGGTGATTTATTCAAAACGTGAGCTGTTGTAGCAGGTTACAGTTTGTTAGAATACAGTGAAGTCTTGGAGTTCAGTAATCATAGCTCAGTGTCCAGGTTAGGGTTCAGGAAAAGCCTGAGAGCTGTAAGGGCATGAAAAACCTTGTGAATCATTAATACATCAAAGGAACTAAGTGTGGGGTTGAAAAAAACCCATAAGCATTGTTCTCTTTAAGCTGCATGACCATCAGGAAGCTCCATGTATGGTGTTCAGTGTGCCAATGAATAGCCTGTTTCTTGAAGCTGCTGCCACAGAGCTCCATGCAACAGCAAAAGAAAATTACAAGGAACACTGAACATATGCTGTATTTGATTACTGCATCTGAGAAAAAATGTAACTCAGAGAAACCCTGGGGCAGCATTAGTGTCTGTGAGTGACACTAGAGAGCAGTCTCAATAATCCTGGGAAGCACAGTTTCTATAAAAGGGAAGTGAATTGCCAGTGCATGAGCAGATGTTGAGGCAGTCTGTGATGGATAAGTCTTTGAGGGAGCTCTGTAACTTGGGTTGTTGAGAGTGAATAATTGGAATTTGTATTAAGGAAACGAAGTTTCAATCAGATCTGGTGATCCACGGTGACACTAACTGTATCTGGGGGGAGAGATGGGCTGGGGTATTAGGTTGAGAAATCTATGAGATCTGTCTTGACTATATTTCATATTTGGATGTTAGTGTGTCAGCTGTATGTGCACGTTTAAGAGAAAGAGAGAGTGGGGATGAGAGAGAGAGACAGATTGTGTGACAGACAGCGAGTTGTGTGTGAGAGAGAGGTGCACATATATGTGCATGCGCGCGAGTGTGAGAGACAGAGACAGTTGTGTGTGTGTTTTTGCGTGTGAGAGTTATGTGTGTGTGAGTGAGTTTTGTGTGTGTGTGTGTAAAACTTTGTATAGCAAAGCTTATTTTTGGTTGTTTGGCCTTATTCCTTTAGTTAGTACCTGGCAACACAAATAATATTATATAACAAACCTCTTCAAACAATTTGTTAACCATGACAATTTCAGCTTTTAAACTAAAATGTCCTGTTATGTTGATCTCTTTATACCCTAATTGACCAACTATACATTGGATAGCCATCAGATGTACAGTCTAATGATTGTTCCCTTGAAGATACAACAGTGTCCGGACTAAAAGGAAAAGCCAGGGCCAGTAAGAAGGGTAACATGTACTACAACCTAAGAATACTAACAAAATTACCGTCTTTGAACAACAATGTTCCTGCTTAAAAACATTTAAACAGAAATCTGAAAGAAATGCTTGATTTGCAAAGAACAATACTTTTCTACCTGAATGTTCCCTCTTGGCCTGGGAGTGCAGAGCCAGGACAACTCCCCAGGATGCAAACCTGGCCTGGGAGGAATTGCCATTGATGGTCAGATTTTCATTCTGGGTGTGGAAGGGTTGCAGGAGTGAGCTGGGTGACATAGAAGTGAGGTTCACCAGCCCCAGAAGCAGTTGAGTCACAGTTTGTCAGGTGTGGAAGCAAAGAATAGGCCCACCTTAGTGTTTTAGTATTGTGAGGAAAAGAGTAAAACAAAAACAGTCTTTCAGTCCTTACCCCTCCACATATTCCTCATGATTCACCTATGTAACGTCATGATCCCCAATACACAACTGAGTCCAAAACTTTCACACCCTCCATGTCAATCCATGCCTCCCAATTGATCCCCTTAACCTTTTATAGCTCCTTTGCTGATTTAATGTCAACTGATGTCCACATCCTTCTTCTTCCTCCAAGTCTACTCATCCAATATCTACTATGGGCAGACCTCAGAACCAGAAAGCAATTAAGTAATTAGATATTCATTGATGAATTCCCTATTAGAAAAACAACTCTGATAAAAACATATCCACTACATTTATCTTCTTTAAATCCCTTATTAAAAGAAGGAGTTGTATTCATAGTCCTACTTCAAATACTCACACGAAACTGTCAATCAAATGTGAACTGACAAGCACTAATCCTGTCTGTAATGATAACTCTCAGGTTTATGTTCACAGACAAAGTGAGGTAGCAAACACTAATTCTTAGTTAAATACTGTAACCAAATTTCTTTGCAAACATTTGAAGTGCAGGAGATTTAAATGACTTGACAGTAATCTTTTATAGCAGCCATGGACGGTTTCAATGGGTTTATGCATATTCATTTCTTTTTTCACAATCCTAAAGGGGACCTTTCCTCTCTAAAGGATACATGACCTCACCCAAAATTATCCTGGCAGCATATTGAAATGGGTAACTAACCTCTCTAAAGAATCCCAGTAAGTTTTGACATACTTCTAAAGACTCTTGTGGTTCATTGGCAGTATCCCACCTCTGGACCTGGAAGCCCAGGTTTGTGTTCCATCTGTTCCAGAGGTACATAAAGACATCTCTCTGAACAGATTGATTAGAAAATATTTAGACATTATCCTGTTACATCTAAAGTGCAAAGGCTGTGTTTTGGACATCCTGCTAATAAAATTTAGATTTGATCGAAGGCCACTGCACTTTAACATGTACAGCTGCCTTGTGAATCACCGATGTTCAATTCACATTCCATTCACCCTTGTAAAACTGTTGGGGGGGGGGGGGGGAGGGGGGAGGTTAATAGTGAGACTTCCAGATTCAGTCTTCAGACATCACTTTCCATCTCTGCAAAAATGTAGGC
The DNA here is from genome assembly GCF_020745735.1 of Hemiscyllium ocellatum. Lineage (NCBI taxonomy): Eukaryota > Metazoa > Chordata > Chondrichthyes > Orectolobiformes > Hemiscylliidae > Hemiscyllium > Hemiscyllium ocellatum. Next base: position 61,009,682 of record NC_083409.1, on the reverse strand, counting down.
TTTTCTCTGTATTTTGGTTCAACTTCAATTTTCAGTCATCCCAAAGGGACATTTAGAAAATGTGATAACAACAGATAATCTTCACTTGTTAAGTCATTTATCTAATCTTAGTTGTGCTGAAAAGAACAATCTAAATCTGGGTATTAACCAAGTCTAATCAGACATAAATTTAGATTTCAAAATATCACCATACCAATCACAAAAGTGACAAGTCTTTGCCAAGTTACTTTGACTGATAAGCTATTAGGTACAAAGGAATTGGTTATTCAGTCCCTTAAGCCTTTTCTGCCATTCAAAAAAAAGTCTGATCTGTATCTTAATCCATATTGGGTCTGTAACTCTTAAAACCCTTAGCTTAACAAAAAAGTGATCTGACTTAATTTTGCAATTTCCCATTGGTCAAGGGCCAAATTTCCATCTGGAAAGGGAGGTGGATTTCAGTAACTGATTGGTTACATTTATTTTTATTCATCTAGGAATTCCTATTTTCCCTTCACGTTCCCTATTCTAAGCAATTTTCCTCTGATGGGTCAGGATTTCCTTATGTGCAAAATGAATACCTATTCTCACCAAAATCAGGTATCTGATTTTAAATGGGGATCAAGAACAGATTTCATCCTCCACACCATTTTCATCTGTTACTAATAGGGCTTTGGAAGCCCAGTAGAAATGCATCAGGTTTGACAGTTTATGAAGAAAATTAAAAACCAGAAGAGTTTGGGTCAGACTCAACTTCAAATTTTATTATTAGATGTAATCTAGATTTTTTTAAATTGATTGATTCTTCATAGTGTTTGGCCTTTACAACTAAGTTGACCCTTACATTGGCCAGCCTTGTGTTTTTGTTCATGTGGCAATGCTTTTCCAATGAAGTAAGCACTACAATGTAATTAAAATGTTACAAACTATTCTGACAGATTGTGTCATCATATTTTCTGCTGTGATATAAACTTCAAAGCAAAACTTTCAACACATGGAAAAATAAAACTAACCACTTGCTATTTCACAATGATTGTGAGGCCCTTTACTTTGAAATTTAAAGAAGTATCTGCTTTTCTTTCTTCATAGATACCAGTGCATTCTTTGATGGCTATGGCTGCTTTCAATGCCTGACTGAGTTTCAAATAATAATTGGTCTCAAGGTATTCCACTCATTTGAAAGCATATGACAGTTTAAAGAATTTGTAAAGGCAGGTTGCCTCTTTGATGTGGTTCTTGGTTTGTTGTCACAAATAATAGAATTAAAAATATTACAAATGTTTCCTTTTCAGATGGCAGAATGCATTTTTCCATAACAAAATAGTTAGTGGCTTTTATTAGATTGTGACACATTTTATTCCTCAGAGAATGTAAAATATTTTTCATTGATAATACTCCATCAAAGTTGAGATTGGTAGATAATGCATACTGGATGAGTATGCCATTAATAAAATATGGTTAGGGGGTGGTACAGTGAGGTGGTGGAGTGATCTGGCAAGGCGTGGAAGATACTTGGGAGCATAGGGATGGCAATGTGAGAAGCATTGACTTTCACGATGAGTGGACAGTGGGTTAAGGGGTAAGTTTTCAGTACCTTTAAACATTGTTCCTGACAATGAACTCCGCTTGCCACAGCTTTTTTTTCCTGATTCACTTAATCTATCAATTTCAACTTTTTGCTTCCACCTACAATATTTACTATGCCACTTAGTCTGGCATATCAGCAAACTTGGCTATACAGCTCTCCATTATTTATTCCCCTTATGAATATAATGAAAATCTAAGGCCTCAGTACAAATCACTGGTAACCAGAAGTTATGTTTGCAAATTTGAATATGTACCCTTTATTTCTGCTTCTCATACCACCTAAATAATTTTCTATTCAAGCCAATAGATTGCCTTCAATGCCAACTGCTCCCATTTTTGTTCACAGTCTCGTGTGCAGAACTTACATGGAAGAGGGATTGTTACTGAAAAAACATTCAAAGATCTGTTAGTTGTTTCACCAAAAGAATCAACTACATTTGTTAAACTTGACAAATCCATTCTAGTTCTCTCTATAGTTATTATTCATTCAAATGTTCAGTCACTCTTGCCCTAACAATCATTTCTAGTGGTTTCCCCCTAATTGACCCTTGATTAATATACCAATAACTTCCTCATTTAGCTCTCTTCCAGGGAGATGTTGGCATAGTGGTAATGTCACTGCACTAGTAATCTAGAACTCCAAGGGGAGATGGTAAATGCTAAAATTTGAATTCAGTAAAAATCTGGAATAAAAAAAACTAATCTAATTGTGTCAATGATCATACAAACTGTCTTAGTTTCCTTTTTCCTTTAAGAAATTTGCGATCCTTACCAGCTCTGTCCTACAAGGGACGCTGGACACACAGTAATGGGGTTGACTCCTAACAACAGTGCAGTAATTATTGCGATGCCCATAGCCCAGAAATGAATTTTTAAAATGTGGACTGATATTGGAATTTTTTTCAACCCAAAGAGCAATTTTTGTATTTAGAGTTTTGAAAGCATCAATTTCCTCACTTACTTATTTTATTATCCTGGAGTGAAAACTATCAGGTCCTGGAGATTTTGCAGTCGGGGAGAATGCTGGTAAGTGGAGTTGAAATGCCCATCAGCCATGATTGAATGGCGGAGTGGACTCGATGGGCCGAATGGCCTTACTTCCACTCCTATGTCTTATGGTCTTATGGTCTTAAATCACATTCATTTCTACATAACCTTTTCATTTTAGTTGTATTGAATGGGGTTAGTTTCCTTGATTAAAAAAAATCTTTGTATATTTTTGATTTTGTTATCATCTTTTTGTTTAAAATTCACTCAAGTCGGTGTCCTAGCTGGGCAGCATTTATTGCCCACCCCTAATTTCCATTGGGAAGGTGGTGGTAATCTGCCTTCTTCAACTGCTGTTGGTCTACCCACATTGCCCTTACAAAGGGAATTCCAGGACTTTGACTCAGTGACATTGAAAGAGTGGCGATGTATTTCCAAGTTAGGATAATGAGTCGCTTGGAAGAGAACTTGGAACTGACGGTGTTCCCATCTATCTGCTGCCCTTGTCCTTCTATATGGAAGTGGTCATGGGCTTGGAAAGTGCAGTCTATGGACCTTTGGTGACCGATACAAAATAATTACTGAATAAGTTTGTTACCTTCTATTTATCGATATTGACTTACTACTGATATCAATTTCAAACCCACAACTAACTTGACCACATGCTCTCTCAACCACCCTCCTAATTCCTCCATCTCCACACATCTACTACCATGATGAGGGATTCCACTCCAGCACATCCCAGATATCCTCCTACTTTAGCGACCATAGTTTTCCCTCCTCAGTAATTAAGGATGCCCTTAACTGCATATCCTCCATCTCCTGCACTTCTCCCCTCTAGCCTCCTCCCCCCAAAAGAATAGAGTCCTCTTAGTGTTCAGATGGCATTCTACCAACCTCTGAATTCAATGCATCATCCTCTAACATTTCTGCCACCTACAATCAGACCCCCCCTATCACCACAAAAATACTTCTTTTGCCACCCTTATCCGCTTTCAGCAGGGACCACTCACTCTGTGGCTCCTTTGACAACTCCCCACAAACTTCTCCGCCACACCCAGTATCTTTCGCTGCAACTGTAAGTGATGCAACACCTACCCCCACACCTCCCCCTCACCTCTGTCCAAGGCTCTAAACAATCATTCCAGATGCGACAAAGATTCACCTGCACTTCATCCAACTTCATCTATTGCATTTGTTGCTCCTGTTGTGGTCTGGTCTCTTCTATATCAGGGAGACCAAAAGCAGGCTCAGGGACTGGTTCATGGAGCATCTAAGTTCTGCACGCATTAACCAACCCGACCTTCTGGTGGCCATCCATTTTAATTCTCTCTCCCATTCCACCAGCAACATGTCCATCCTTGTCAGAGTGAGGCTAAATGGAAACTGGAGGAACAACACCTTATATTTCACCTGGGAAGCTTGCAGCCCAATGGCCTTAATATCCAACTGCACCAGCTTCAAAGTTCCTCCTCCTCCATTCTTGTCCCATGTCTAGCCCCACCCCTTCTCACCTCCCTAATCTGTTCTAGCCTGTTCACCTTCCCACTCACCTGTATGCTGCACTCTTCCCACTGTCTATCACAGTAACCCTCTATCTGCATCTACCTATCATCATCCCACCTACCTTTCCCCTAGTCCCGCCCCCTCCCTCTATTTATTCTGTCTCCTCTGTCCCTCCCCAGTCTTGACAAAGGGTTTAAGCCCAAAACGTTGACTTTCTTGCTCCTCGGATGCTGTCTGACCTGCTGTGCTCATCCAGCTTCACATCTATTGACTCTGACTGCCAGTATTTGCATTCCTCACTGTCTCCTTGGTATCTTCTATTGTCTGACACTAAGAGCGTGCTACATTTCTTCCTTAAAATATTTGTAATGAACTTTGTTTTCTTCATGTCCCATTATTATTCGTGCCATCTTTTCCAGTCTGAAGAATCTCTGCTTTTATTTACCTCATTATTTTCCTGATAAAGTTCTGTGAACAGAAAAATGTAATGTTTTGATATTGGAGACTGTCAAAGAAGTGTTAGTGAATTTTCCATCTGCCATGAATTCCATTCAATTTTTCATTGTGATTTTGGGCCCAGACTGAAGTTGAATTACATACTCTCCACTATAAGATTCTGTACTCCACATCAAAAAGCAACATTTATGAGAAAATTGTAACATAGAGCTTAAAAATTACTATGTCGTGTAAAAAGCTTTCAGTGTTTAAGCATTAAAAATGCAGATTTCTCCATCTTTATTTTTCTATTTAAATGAAGCATTTGGTTTGATATTATGGATGCGTTCAATTTGTATTAAGAATGCTGACATTTTGTTTTCTTTCCTTAATCTTGGAAAAGAAATGATGCTCCATCCATACAATAATTCTGAAACTTTATTTTTATTATTGGAGTATGCAAATAGTCCAGGAATGCAGAATACCAGGAAAAACCTCGATTCAGATTGAGATTTTGAAGAAGTAACAGAGGATTGATGAGGGGAGAGCGGTGGACATGATCTATTTGTACTTTAGTAAGGTGTTCGACAAGGTTCCCCATGCAAGACTGATTAGCAAGATTAGATCTCATGGAATACAGGGAGAACTAGCCATTTGGATACAGAACTGGCTCAAAGGTAGAAGAGAGAGGGTGGCGGCAGAAGGTAATTTTTCAGACTGAAGGCCTGTGACCTGTGGAGTGCCACAAGGATCAGTGCTGAGTACACTACCTTTTGTCATTTACATAAATGATTTGGATGCGAGCATAAGAGGTCTAGTTAATAAGTTTGCAGATAACTCCAAAATTGGAGGTGTATGGACAGCAAAGGTGGTTACCTCAGATTACAACGGGATCTTGATCGGATGGGCCAATGGGCTGAGAAGTGGCAGATGGATTTTAATTTAGATAAATGCGAGGTGCTGCATTTTGGGAAAGTAAATCAGAGCAAGAACTTATACACTTAATGATAAGGTCCTAGGGTGTGTTGCTGAACAAAGAAACCTGGAGTGCAGGTTCATGGCTCATTGAAAGTGGAGTCACAGGTAGATAGGATAGTGAAGGTGGCATTTGCTGTGTTTTCCTTTATTGGTCAGAGTATTGAGTACAGGAGTTGGGAGGTCATGTTGCAGCTGTACAGGACATTGGTTAGGCCACTGTTGGAATATTGCGTGCAATTCTGGTCTCCTTCCTATCGGAAGGATGTTGTGATACTTGAAAGGGTTCAGAAAAGATTTACAAGGATGTTGCCAGGCTTGGAGAAATTTAGCTGTAGGGAGAGATTGAATGGGCTGGAGCTGTTTTCTCTGAAGCGTCGGAGACTGAGGAGTGATCTTATAGAGGTTTATAAAATCAAGAGGGGCATGGATAGGATAAAAAGACAAAGTATTTTCCCTGAGGTGGGGGAGTCCAGAACTAAAGGGCATAGGTTTAGGGTGAGTGGGGAAAGATAAAAAAGAGACCTAAGGGGCAACTTTTTCACGCAGAGGGTGATCCATGTATGGAATGAGCTGCTAGAGGAAGTGGTGGAGGCTGGTACAATTGCAACATGTAAAACGCATTTGGATAGGTATATGAATAGGAAAGGTTTGGGGGGATATGGGCTGGATGCTGGCAGTTTGGATATCTAGTCGGCATGGATGGGTTGGACCAAAGGGTCCGTTTCTGTGGTGTACATCTCTATAACACTATGGCTCAAGATAATCAGATAGCTGATTCTGTGGTAATTACTGCTCATTGGCGCAAAGTTCTGTAATCGATCTTTGGGAAGAATGAGACTGAAAAATCTGATCATTGATTTGTAGTAGCTCATGTTCATTAGTCCCTGTTAATCAATTGTTTAATAAGGATGGTCATCAGATGGTATTGACATCATTGAGATATTTTAGTTAACTTTTCTTAATCCACAAAATGAAATTAGCCTAAAATTAGCCCTTAATATGCCTCTGGTAGCACTGAACACAACTGAGTATGTGCATGCATATAATAATTATGTATGAGCAACGTTAACAGGAAATGCCTTTAATAAAAGGCAAGGGATTTTAAAAAAAGAATATCCGTACCTTAATCAAATTCGCAACTTGCTAACCCCATGCTGAAATTTTACAATTATCTTAGAGAAATATATGATAATTTATCATTTTACACTGTCAATACCAAATATATTGAGTTGATCCTTCCTCTCCTACAACCACCTGGAATTGTGCTAGACTTGAGTAAAATGAGATCACAAGCTCAAATGTAAACTTTTGCCGCCTATAAAGGTGTTGGGCTTGCCATTATAAGACAGTGAGGTAAATTTGAATGTCATCCACACTATTTCATTGTGACCAGAGCATGTGAGAACTCTTCCAGTTAATTCAGATTGTGACTTTTGGAAGCACCCTGCTGAGGAATTGGCAATAGATGAAGTAAAAAGATCTTGACAATGATCTCCCATTTAGCCCATGCCTTCTCATCACCCTCCAACCCCCACCTTTTGTTATAGCAATTATCCTTCTTTCGTTCCTGCGTCCTCCATACCAATTCTTCCAATTTAACAGTGTACAGAGAGTCCTACAGAATAGGCCCTTCAAGACTGACCTATCTACAATAATATAACTTTCCAGCATTTGAACATTATAACATTCATGTACTTTTTAAAGGTTGAGAGATTTCCTGTCTCTACACCCTCCCAGTTACAGAACAATGAGCCATTTAATAAACTGGCAAATCTCTCAGAGAAGACAATATAGTGGAAGGATATGGCAATGGTACACACATTGTTCCCACCAGAGAGAAGGTTTTGGCCCAATTGTTATACTAAATGCCTAGATGGTTCATTTGGTTGTAGATTATACCCCACACATTTGATCATATAATCTAGGCGACCAATGCAAGACAAATCAAGTACTGCATTGTCATGGGTGCCATCTCTCAGAAATACCTCAATCCTCTCGACTGTCCAGATGGATTTAAAAATCTCATGCATATTATACGAAGATAAGTACAGGCACTGCCTTAGTGTTTAAAATCACACGAGCTATTCTGCCTACAATAATAATATTGTTGTTTGCAGGACATGTTCATCTGCGTGTAAAGCATTGAAAACACATCAAAAATTATTAGTAGGTAAAGTTTGGGAGAGCCTGAGGACTTGAAATGAATATGCAGTAAACCTTGCTTTAAAACTCATTTCATTTATCGTGCAGATACTACAATGCCTTTTGTTATTTATTACATTGCAAGACATTAATAAAGTCATAAACTCTGCAGTTTAAACTGATGAAGTAGTTTAATTTGTCATTCTTAAATTAAAATTGTTATATTAATCATATTGAACCATCTGTTGTCAGATTTAAAATTAATTAAATCCCTTTGGAAGCTGGTGGTAAGCCCAATTACAGAAAAACTATTCTCTTCACAGCTAAGCAAAGGCATTAAAATAATTAATATTAAAATAATGAATGATTGTGCACACCTGAGGAGAAAGAAAACATTCAGGTTGGACAGTCATTTTGGAGAGCAGAGAATTAAATAAATAAATATTAAATAAATATTCTTAGTTTAAGTTTTCTTTTACAGCAAGGACCAGGCTACTTCTTGAAGTTAATTGAACAGCCGTGGCAAACAATTCTTTAGGAGAAAATGTGGGTCTGGGTATATAACACTGAGTGAATTGGGATAAATTGAACTTTTGTTACGTAACCAACCATAAAATTGGCATTTTCTACAGCTGTTTTTAGAATTGGACATCATATTTTACTTTTCAAAATTTCCATGATAGATGCCCCATTTCTGAAAGCTATAAAGGAAAAAAATTTCAAAACATAACTGTTCTTCCAAATATGACACAATTTAACCACTATGTTTTTTCTATAATCTCTCCTATACATTTTGAAGTGCACTTCCTGAATTCTGAAGGAACTGTTCCCCCCACGACATTTAGGTCCATTCCTCAATCACCCCTATACCAACACTACTTCCTATAATATCTTCCCTTGAAAGCAAATTGGAAATACTGGAAATACATTCCAGTTGGAACCCACTCTTTTTATCCCCTCCCTTCCAACCATCCAATAACCAAAACACTCTTTCAAATTGAAAACAAAACAAGTTACTTCAACTTCTTTCAATTTAGCATAACTGTTGCTTGTCGTGCAGTCTCTTCTACCCTGGGAAGACCAAACATAGATCATTGAGTGCTTTGCGAAACCCCTTCATTCAGTTCACAAACTACAATCTCCTGTTGCCTGGCTGAGTATTAGGAATTAGGGAATATTGGTTAATGAATACTCTTCAAGCTGGATGTAGGTTTGTAGTAGAGCTCCTCAGTGGTCAGGATTGGCTCTTCACCTTTTTTGATTTATATCAATGATTTAGATCTTAGAATGCAAGGTAAAACTTCATAGTTTGTGGATGAAAGACTCAGAGAAATTGCAAATGTAGAAAAGGACAGTGTAGAACTTCAAGATTATTAGCAAATTGTGTGAGATAGTTGGCAGATAAGGTTCAATGTGGATAAGTGTGAGGTGGTACAGTGTAGTAGAGAACACAAAGAGTCAGTATAAAATAAACAGCATAACTCTAAAGGATGTGTAAGAGCAGAGGGAACTAAGTGAATATATGTATGCCATTAAAAGTGTCAGGACAAATGGAAAGTATATAGTAAGTAATACTGTATCCTACACTTCATTAATAGCAGTGTGGAGTACAAGGACAGAGAGATAATGCTGAATCTATACAAGGTATTAGTTAGACCTCAGCTGGAGGTATTGTATACAGTTCTGGGTGTTACACTTTAGGAAGGATGAGTACGCATTTGAAAGTGTGCAGAAAAGGCTGAGGAGAATAGTTCGAGTGATGAGAAGTTTTAGTAATGAAGATAATTTGAGGAATTTGGGACTGTTTTCCTTGGAGAGAGGAGGTTAAAAGGAGATTTGATTGAAGTTATCAGAATTATGAGAAGTTTGGACAAAGCAGACAGGGAGAAGCCCTTCCCATTCAGAAGAGGATCAAGAATGAGAAGGCACACATTTAAAGTCATGATTTGGAGATGCCGGTGTTGGACTGGGGTGTACAAAGTTAAAAATCACACAACACCAGGTTATAGTCCAACGGGTTTAATTGGAAGCACGCTAGCTTTCGGAGCGACGCTCCTTCATCAGGTGATTGTGGAGGGCTCGATTGTAACACAGAATTTATAGCAAAAATTTGCAGTGTGATGTAACTGAAATTATACATTGAAAAATTGATTGTCTGTTAAGCCTTTCATCTGTTAGAATACAGTGATAGTTTCACTTCTTTCATGTGTAAATCACAAAACCTTTTTTTTAAAGTTAAAAATCACACAACACCAGGTTATAATTCAACAGGTTTAATTGGAAGCACACTAGCTTTTGGAGCAAGGCTCCTTCATCAGGTGATTGTCACTTGATGACAATCACCTGATGAAGGAGCCTTGCTCCAAAAGCTAGTGTGCTTCCAATTAAACCTGTTGGACTATAACCTGGTGTTGTGTGATTTTTAAGTTTGTACACCCCAGTCCAACACCGGCATCTCCAAATCATGCCTTTTTTTTAAAGTTGCATTCGCGGGTTAGCTGTTAACAATGGTGATAGCTAGACAATATGTTGAAGGTGTTAGCCCCCTGTGTTCTCTGTCTATGACCTGATGTTTAGACTGATTCTAATCTAAAAAGTGAGATAACAAAGTTTTACATAAATTCATGCAGTTTTGAGCTCAGAGTTCTACATGAATGTATGCAGTTTTTGAGCAAAATGCAATGTAACTCTGCAAGTACAAATTCACTCCACAAAACATATGTGTGCATGTGGGTCTTTGTCTGTCTGTCTGTCTGTGTGTGTGTCTGTCTGTAAGTGTGAGGAAGTGTGTGTGTGTTGATGTGTGTTTTTGTAGTTAGTGCAGAGTGTCTTAAGTCTGTGAGGGGGTGCATGTGTGAGTGTGACATTACACATCAAAATTTTGACCTTTCAGGATTTTCTTTCACATCACTCAGTACATACTGTCTTATCATTTCAAACTGGCATTCTTCTCCCTCTTATGAAGTTACTACTCTCCTCTGTCTTTTCATGCAAACTGCCACTTTTTGATCCCCTAGAGTTCAGAGTACTCCTTGCCTCCCAATGCCCCTCAGCTAGTCATAGAATTCTCCATCTGCACTTCTCCTCCACTAATGCTGATGCTGTCATTCTGTGCCCAACATGGTCCCCATTCCCACTAATAACAAATACGACTTCTAGTTTCTCCTGTCTTACCCCTTCAGTTCTGCTCCCAAATTCTACAAACAATTTTACCCTTCTACAACTCCTCTTGTTGCCATCAAATTCCCCTCTCTCATTCAGTTTTCACTCATCTTTCTTTTCACCTTCATCCATTTTCACTGTTGTCAATACCAGTCTTCATTTTTACTCTTCCTTCCCCAATTATTTCTATCCTGATATGCATTCTAACCCTCACCTTTGTAATACATTCTAGTGTTTTCCCTTCCATTGCATTTGATTCCTCTACAATCCTCCTTATATTCTCTTGCTTTCCTCTCCTGCTCATTTGCATTTCTTGCTCTTTCTGTTCCCTTGATCTTACCTTCTCATGCATGTTGTGTTTCCTTTGATACTCCCCTTCCATTCAAACTCCACCCCTGCTGTTTATTTTTGTTCCACCTACTCTATGCTGTGTTGTTTGTTTAATGACTGACAGGTCTTACTTCTTTTCATGTGTTCTCAATGCTAATATACATTTTCACCTTTCATTGTGCCTTGTGTCATTGGATTCCTCAATTAAAAATAAGCATCTAAAAGGTAGGTTGCTACTTTTACCAACTCTGGATAATAACTTGGTTTTATGACTTCTGTTAAATGAAGCAATGGAGTCTAAGGAGGGTAATTCCTACAGCCTTATCCTAAAACATAGTTACTTTGCTTGAGGAAATTTATTTCGTCTGCATCCGATATTGTTCTTGGTTCATTACCTGATTATCAGATAGCCATAGTGCTGCCAGCTCTTTAAGCTTAGTAAAACTGAATGGCAAATTCTTCAACCTAAAAAAGCAAACATTTTATATATGAGAAGTTGTTACAATCAATTCACATTGTTTCATCTTTTGCTTTTATTAGCTTCAAGCTTCTGGTAGTTTTAAAATCATTATAGTCAAACCACTCAAAGTCTATTGGAGGAGCAAATTACTGCAGATGCTAGAATCCTGTCTGTGCAGATTTTAATCTTTAAGTCATAAATATAAACATAAATAATATGTCATTAAATTATTTCACAAAGTACCAGAGAACTAATAGTTTCACTGTTTAAAGAAAAATTTCAAAGAAATTCAGTTTTCAGCTGATATTCTAACGGGAAAAAGATATTTCAATCAAGTTGAGGTAATTATTTAGACAAGCACATATCACACCAATATGTTTATGTACCTTCTATCTAACTACACCCTATTTTCTTCGATATTCATGGTTAAAATGTGGCTTAAGCCACAAATATCTCTAGTACTCTTTGTTCAACTTTTAAAAAGGCATATTTCATTGTTGTGATGAATTGTTTATCTAACTTTTTTTTTCTCTTTTGCTCAAGCAACTTAAATCAATCAGTTCAAAATCTGCTTATTTTTCAGTTTTTACTTCCCTTTATTAATTCTCAGTGCTAATATACTTTTTCACCCTTGGTTTTGCATGATTAAGTTTTTCAATTAAAGATGTGTATCTGAACATGGAGAGAAACCAAAATTTGAGCGCAGATCTCTATTTGAGAATTTAACACTCTGGCATTATCACTGCTGGTTAACCTATTCTGATTAAGAATTTAAGCTGTCATGGTGTCTAACTTAATTATTAAGGTGTTTTGTGCACTTCTCACCTCATCCACTTAAGAGGCTCCCCTCTAGTGATACAACTAAGAGGCCATCTGCCTCAAAGAGAAATCCAGGTTTGCTGTCTGTCATGATTTTATAATAAAAGAAATGGATGATTATGCAGCCTTTCTGGATGACCTTGCAGATAAAGAGGAGGAGGAGAAGGTGGATAACTATTAGATAATGCTATGTAAAAGAAGATCGTATATTCCATAACCCCCAAGGAGATAACAAAATAAAATTAGAATTTGTTATAGAGAGTCATACAGCACGGAAACAGGCCTTTCAGTCCAACTATTCAATACTGACCATGTTCCCAAATCAAACCTATCCCACTTGTCTGGATATGGCCCATATCCCTCCAAAACTTTCCTATTCATGTACATATTCAAATGTCTTTTATAAGTTGTGACTTTATCTGCATTCATTACTTTCTCTGGCAGTTCATTCCACACATGAACCACACTCTATGTAAAAAAGGTTGCCCCTCGCGTCTTCTTTAAATCTTGTCCCTCGCACCTTAAGAATATGGCTCCTCTTTTTGAACACCCCCCCACCCTTGAGAAAAGACGTTTGCTATTCATCTTCTCTATGCCCCTCATGATTTTATAAATCTCTATAAGATCACCCCTCAACATGCTATGCTTCAGTGAAAAAAATCCCTGCCTCTCCTTATAACTTAAACCTTCCAGTCCTGGCAAATATCCTGGTAAATCTTTTCTGAAACTTCTCCAATTTACTTATATCCTTCTAATAACAGGCTGACCAGAACTGGACACAGCACTCCAGAAGAGGTCTCACCATTCGTCCTGTACAACCTTAACATTATATCACAACTCCTATACTCAAAGGTCTGAGCAATGAAGGCATTGTGCTGAACGCTTTCTTAACTAGCCTATCTAGAAGTGATGCAAATTTCAAAGAATTATATTCCTGAACCCATAGGTCTCTCTGTTCTACCCAGGGCCCTACCATTAATTGTATAAGTCCTTACCTGGTTTATTTTATCAACATGCACTTAACCTCCATCTGCCTCCCCTTAGCTCTTTTTCCCAATTCATCAAGATCTTTTTGCAACTTAGATAACTTTCTTCACTGTCCATTATTCCACCAATTTTGGTCAAAATGGACTTTGTCCACCCCAGTTCAACATCGTCACCTCCACATTATGACAGATTTTGGTGTCATCATTATACTTACTAAATTCTCATCCAAAATCATATATATAAATGACAAACAAAAGTGGACTCAGTACCAATCCCTGCGGAACATTACTGGACACAGGCCTCCAGTCCAAAAAAAACCTTCCACCACAACCCTCTGTCTCCTACTGTAAAGCCAATGTTGTATCCAATTGCCATTTGTTTTAATGGTAACGATTATCACTGTGTTTTAATATTAAAATTGATGATGTCTATGTATGATTTATGAAAATATTTTAAAAATTACATCTCTTCTTCATTTTCTTTAACCTACATATTGCTCTCTATTAACAACAGAAACCATTTTACAGTGATGCCAGAGGACAACACACCTACAGTTTCATAGTTTTGTCTCAAGATTGTCATTGAGTGGTGAGTGGCTCTTCTCCACAAGGTGGAAAGAGACAACCTGATGCTTAAGAAGCAGAAAGCTTGATCGGAGGTGGCAGAATTGTGCTCTTGGCTACAGCATCAGAAAAAGGGTGAATGGCCTTCTTTGTTCTCCAAGGGAGAGTGATGAAGCCACGTGGCAAGATAAATGTGTACCTTGGGAGGATATGCTGGACAAGGGAAACACGAGTTGGGTCATCACACCAAAAACATCCTAAATCACATCTATTGTAGAGTAGTAACTGAGAATTCATTTCCTCTTGCTGGGTAATATGGAACATGAGGACACAATGTCAAGATAAGGGCTAATTATTTAGAACCGAACTAGGGAGCAACATTTTCATTCAATGGGTTTTGCATTTTTACTACAAAGGTTTGTGGATGCTCCATCACAGAATACATATAAAGCTAGAACGTTTGGGATTTTAGGGAATCAAGAGAAATGAAGGGCAGGCAGGAAAGTGGAGCTGAAACTGAAGATTTGTCACAATTGTATTGAACAGAGGTGCAGGTGTAACAGGTTGTATGGTCTACTCCAGTTCCTTTTTCTTACGCAATGGAAGCCACCATAGTACTAACAGCAGTGTCAGTACTCAGCAAGACTGTTGAAGACAAAGGCCTACAGAGTGAGAGGAACATCCAGAAGGCGACCATAACATGGTGTAGGAGGGGAAGAGATGTTCATTATTTGACACTCAGGAGGGTGGCTGAGCATGGTCTTATATTCAGATTAGCAATCTCATTCACAGTCAATGACTTCAGCAAGTCATTGCCAATGTGAGTGTTGGGCAGCAAGGTTCCATTTCATCTACAGTGAGCAGAGAGATCTGAGTGAACCTTGTGTCGGTGGATGAATGGCATCATCCATCATGATGCCATGGTGATCTGCATCTGATGGGTCCTCTCAAGGTACTGCTGATGGTGATTGTAACTCCTCTGCCCTTCTGTCAGTTACACTAGAGCCTCTGAAGGCCATGGTGACAGAGGAAGCTCTTTTCATAGTGCAGGAATCTCCCTCAATGCCTCTCACAACCTCAGGTGACAAGGGGATCCCTATCAATGTCATCCAGTTCAAGTGAGTATTAGAGTCAGCAGTATGCTTGACAGAGATCGATGGAGTACTGTGGCTCAGAACTTCAGGTGGGTGGGGAAAAGGATTGAAGAAGAGGAGCAAACCTTTTAAGCACAGAAGGGTCGTCATGATATAGATCTATATCTTGTGTGGCATTGTTCAACTATAACAAGAACAGTTTTGGTTCCTACCAGATATTTGTATTATACTTACATATGTGTGTGGTAGAGAGGAAGAGGGAGAAAGAAAGCAAATGTGAGTGAGAGTTGGGTAGGATAGGGGGAGGTGTTCTCTGGAATCTTCTTGAGCCATAGATGTCTATGACACAAATGTTGAAGTGGATGATACTCCAAAAAGTGTACTTCTCAGGCTCGTCTATGGTGCTGACCAAGAGTCTCAATGTGACTTCCCAGAGATACTTCACAAAGCCTGTGACAAGATCCTGAAAACACCTCAGGGCCAAAGTGCCTTTGTCACCAGTACACCAAGATGTTGTTGCTCTTCCACATAAGCTGTGGTTCCTTTAGATCCTATAGCACAGGAATGGCCCTTTGCCCCACAATGCCAAACATGATGCCAAATGAAACTAATCCCTTCTGCTTGCCCTTGGTCCATGTCTTTCCATTTCTTGCATATTCATATGCTTATCTAAATGTCCCTTAAATACCCTTATTGTATAAAACCACCACTCCTGGCAGTGCATTCCAAACTTCTACCACTGTAAAAAACTTGCTCCTCACCTCTCCTTTGAATTTTTCTACTCTTACCTTAAATGCATCCGCCCTAGTATTAGACATTCCAACTGTGGGAAAATGTTTCTGACCATCAACCCTCACTATGCATCTTAACATTATGAACTTCTATCTAGTCTTCCCTCAGCCTCTGCCACTCAAGAGAAAACAATCTGAATTTTTTTAGCCTCTAGTTATAGCTCATCTCCTCTAATCCAGGCAGCATCCTGGTAAACTTCTTTTGCAGCCTCTCTAAAGCCTCCATATCTTTCTGTAAGGTGGTGATCAGAATTGATTGCAATACTCTAAGTGTGGCCTAACTAAAGTCTTATTAAGCTGCAACATGACATCTGACTTTTGTGTACAATTCTTCAACCAATAAAGGCAAGCATGTCATATGCCTTCTTTACCATCCTACCTATTTGTGTGGTCACTTTCAGGGAGCTATGGACTTGAACCGCAAGATCCTTCTGTACGTCATGCTGTTCAATGTCCTGCCATTAACTGTTCACTTTTCCTTAATAATTGATC
The DNA here is from genome assembly GCF_020745735.1 of Hemiscyllium ocellatum. Taxonomy (NCBI): domain Eukaryota; kingdom Metazoa; phylum Chordata; class Chondrichthyes; order Orectolobiformes; family Hemiscylliidae; genus Hemiscyllium; species Hemiscyllium ocellatum. The sequence goes on along the minus strand of NC_083409.1, from coordinate 60,993,370 downwards.
TCCCAAAGTGCAGTACCTCACACGTACCTGGATTAAACTCCATCTGCCATTTCTTGGCCCATATCTGCAACTAATCTCTATCCAGCTGTATCATTTGACAACCTTCTAAGTTATCCATAACATCACTGATCTTTGTATTGTCTGCAAATATACTAACCTACCTCTCTATATTTTCATCTAAGCATTTATGTATATCACTAACAGTAGAGGTCCCAGTATGGATCCTTGCTGAACACCACTAGTCGTAGACCTCCAGCCTGACAAACACCCTTCCACCACTACACATTGTCTTCTATGGCAAGCCAATTCTGAATCCACACAACCAAGTCACCGTGGATCCCATGCATCTTTATCTTCTGGATAAGCCTAACATTAGGGACCTCATCAAAAGCCTAACCAAAGTCGACATAAATAACATTACCCTCATCAATCTCCTTCATCCCCTTCTTGGAAAATTCAGTCAACTTGGTTAGACATGAACTGCCCTTCACAGACATGTTGACTGTCTCTAATCATGTCATGATTTTCTAAATGTGCATTAATCCTATCCCTAAGAATTCTCTCCAATAGCTCCCCAACCACCAATGTGAGACTCACCAGTTTATAGTTTTCTGTATTATCGCTATTTTCCTTCTTGAACAGAGGAACAACATTAGCCATTCGCAAGTATTCCAGGTCCTCTCTAGTAGCTAGCAAGGATATAAAGATCGCGGTCAAGGCCCCGGCAATCTTATCTCTTGCCTCCCTCAGTAACTTGGGCTAGATACCATCGAGCCCTGGGGACTTATCCATTTTAACGCTCTTCAAGAGATCCAACTTCTCAAAATGTGTTAGCATGCTCCATGCAAATCTATCTTCCATATCCTTCTCCTGGGTGAATACCGACCCAAGTACTCATTTAGGATCTCACCCACATCCTTTGCTTCCAAGGTCAAGATCCCTCCTTTATCCTTAAGTGGCCCTACCTTCTCCTTAGTTACCGTCTTGTTTTTAATGTATCTATTGAATGCCTTGGAATTCTCTTTAACCCTACTTGCTAAGGTCATTTCATGGCCCTTTCTTACTCTCCTAGTTCCCTGCTTTCCTTATATTCTTCACAGACCCTGTCCGATTTCAGTTTCCTAAACCTTACATATGATTCTTTTTTCCTTTTGACTAAATTCACAACTTCCCTCATTATCCAAGGGTTCCTTACCTTGTCATTCCTCCTTTGCTGGAACATTCCGGTCTTGAACTCTCATCAGGTCTTTAAACAATTCCCACATATCAAATGTGGAATTGCCTGATAACAGCTCCTCCCAATTAACATTTCCTAGCTCCTAATGCTGATGTAATTTGCCTTCTCCCAATTATGTAACTTGCCAAAAGTTCCTGACCTACCCTTCTTCATAGATATCTTAACACTTACGGAGTTATGATCATTGTTTCCAAAATGCTTTCTCACTGAAAGGTCAGTCTCCTGATCAGGCTCATTAGCCAATACAATTTCCAGTGTGGGCCCTCGTCTATTTGGACTATCCACATACTGTTTCAAGAAACCCTCTTTGATGCACCTAACAAATTCTGCACAGTCTAGGCCTCTTGCTGTAAAGGAGTCCCAGTCAATATTGGAGAAGTTAAAGTCACCAACTATGACAACTGTTCTTGATGCATCTTTCCATACTTGATCCTTAATCTCTTGGTGGCTGTTGGGGGACCTATAGTACAATTCTATCAGTGTGATTGCACTGGTCTTATTTTTGAGCTCTCTCTATTTTGCCTCAGTGGATGAGCCCTCCAATATGTCGTCTCTAAGTGTAGATGTAACATTCTCCCTGATTAGGAATGCAACTCCTCCACCTCTTTTACCTGCCTCTCTATCTCATCTAAAACAACAAAACCCTAGAATGTTAAGCAGCCAGTCCCATCTCTCCTTCGGTCAAATCTCTCTAATGGCCACAACACCATAGTCCCATTTGCTGATCCAGGCAATAAACTCATCTACCTTACCTATAATACTTCTTGCATTGAAATAAACACACTTCAGCCGATTAGTACCATTGTGTTCATTTACCTATCTCTCTCCGTCCTTTCTGATTTAATGCTCCTAACATCTGCTTTCCCTGCAATCCCTCTGCTTGCTGATCTGTTGCTCTGGTTCCCAGTTCAGCAAGTTGCAAATGCATCATGTCTTCCTCCCCTGTCTTCCCAAACCACAAAACAACAAGACTGTACAGAACACAACATCCAGAGTGACTCAAGCTGATACAGTCCCTAGACCAGTCCAGACTCAATAACTTGATTTCATTAGACTCATGGTCCTCTCAGTATTGATTCCTGTGAAATCATGTTTGGCAATATATTCCTCCTCCACAGGGGATTTGTGGATTTCTGATGGGTGTCATAAGCCATTTGGAGATAGTGAGGACTGCAGATGCTGGAGAATTCAGAGTTAATAAAGGGTGGCGCTGGAAGATGCAGGTCAGGCAGCATCTGAGGGGCAAGTGAGTCAAAGTTTTGGGCATAACTCTTCATCAGGACTCAATTAACAGAAGTACCAAGCTGACCTGTAGGTGCTTCAATTGCAATACAATCATTTTGGATTTTCCCCAAAATTGACTCAGATTGGCTGTCCTCATCTGCTATAAACGTAACAGTAATTTCCTGTAAAAAAAATACTATCATGACTTTTATGCAGTCATGGCAAAAATTGGGATATTTGACAAAGCTCCCCTGTAGACAAAGTGCAGTATTCTGAAATGCAGGAGTAATGGGCCATAGTCACCTTGCTATCAATAGGCATTGGTTGCCCTTTGATACAGTTTGATGCTGTTTCCTCACCAGTTATCGAATATAATTAAGTGGATGAGAAGGGTAAGAGTTAAAAGGAACCTAAGGGGCAACTTTTTCACACAGAGGGTGGTGCATATATGGAATGAGCTGCCAGAGGAAGTTATGGAGGCTAGTATAATTAGAACATTTAAAAGGCATCTGGATGGGTATATGAATAGGAAGGATTGAGAGGGATATGGGCCAAGTGCTGGTAAATAGGACTAGACTAATTTAGGATATTTGGACAGCATGGATGAATTGGATCAAATGGTGTGTTTCCATGCTATACATCTCTTTGACTCTGATTGCTGTCCTTATATGCCAACTACTTGGGAGAGAAAGAGGCATGGCTGAAAATGTGTTGCTGGAAAAGGGCAGCAGATCAGGCAGCATCCAAGGAACAGAAAATTCGACGTTTCGGGCATGAGCCCTTCTTCAGAAATGAGGAAAGTGTGTCCAGCAGGCTAAGAGAGGCATAGTCAGTATAATCTGACAGCAGGGATGGTGGTACCTCCATAGCCTTCATTGATCTTTAGCCCTTTCAGCATTCTCAAGTCTGATCCCAGATATAACGTTGCTGTCTCAGGACAGCTGGACTCCTCTTCGGCCTCCTTCTCCTCATGGGAGGAGGAGTCTTCTACATGATACCTGTTTGGTTCAATATGCATTTTTGTGCTGCTGCCAAACCTCTTCATAGCCTCCTTTGACAGAGACTTCTGTAAGTTTAGAACCTTTCAACATCAACAAAGTGTGTGCCAAAGGACTACATAAGTAATGTAAATTACAACTAGAAAGGTGTACTACAGAATGCTGCAACCTAAGCAGTAGACTTTGAACTCTATGCTCTGCCAAGTTGTTGCAGGCTTTTGCTCACCCGAAAGTACCTAGAATGATTTGCCCTTTCCCCATTCCACAAGTACACTAATTACAGAACTGTAGAGATTGCCTACAACTTCATTCAATTATCAAATTATTTACTGAACTTTTAATTTTTAACTGGGAGTGAGCAGACTTCCAGCTTTTGGGTCTATTCATCCACAATAATTTCAAAGCTAGGCACCGGGATGATGAAAACACCTCTCCAAGAAATCAAGATTTGGAGATGCTGGTATTGGACTGGGGTGTACAAAGTTAAAAATCACACAACACCAGGTTATTGTCCAACAGGTTTAATTGGAAGTATTAGCCTTCAGAGTGCTGCTCCTTCATCAGGCCACAACCACCCGATGAAGGGGCAGTATGTGGGGTTTGATTCTTAAGAGAAAATCATCTTCAACTTGGTAAGTCAAAGCAAATTGAGGAGCCTAATGGTTCTGACTAGCAGCATACTTAAAAAGATGGCAAAGGTCACAGGGTTTCGATGTAACTGAATGATATACACACACTGTCCCCAAGGAATTTATCACTTTTAAAATTTGTCCAACTCATGAGAAATTTCACAGTACACAGATGACATTATATTTGGAAGTATTGTGAATTGTGAGGGGAATATTGGTTGATGACATAGACGAAGTGGTGGAATGGGTGGACTCATGGCAAATTGAGGGGAGATTTGACAAAGGTTTACAAAATGATGAGAGGTCTGGAAAGAGTAGATAGGAAGAAACTGCTTGCCTTGGCAGAAGGGTTAACAACCAGAGAACTTCAATTTAAGCTGAATGACCAGAGACCTAAAGCACATGAAAAAATTGTTTTCGTGAGTGAGTGATTAGAGTCTGAATTGCGTGAGATGAAATTGTGGAGGAGGCAGATTCAACTATGGTTTTCACAGGGAAAATCTGAAGAAAGAAAAGTTTCAGGGCTATGGATTTGACTGATAGGCTCTTGCTGAGTTTTGGCATGGGCATTATAGGCCGAATGGGTTCCTTTTGTGCTGTAAGCATTCTATGAATCTATAATTCTGTGTGTATTGAACATGGATTAAGTTTTAACAATGAAAAAGAAATAACACACAAAAGTTTCTGAGATCTCTGGAAATACTGCAATCGCCCATTTCTTTTCTATGCCTCCAAATTTTTCATTTGCATAAATCTCCCGCATTGAATGTGGCAGTCATTAATTAACCTTAGTGTATTAATGTCCCCAAATCTTAAAAATGCAGGAACATATTCTCAACCCTCTAATTAACACGAAGGGTAACTCAGAGGATATCTTCCATTTTTATGTTTTGACTGGCATGAGAGTTTGGAGTTTAATTTGTGCTTGTTTTTGAGTTACATTGCAGCTTACATTTACTTGTAATTTAAAAGCAAATTACTGCGGATGCTGGAATCTGAAACCAAAAGAGAAAATGCTGGAAAATCTCAGCAGGTCTGGCAACATCTGTAAGGAGAGAAAAGAGCTGATGTTTTGAGTCTAACTGACCCTTTGTCAAAGCTTTGACAAAGGATAAGTTAGACTTGAAACGTCAGCTCTTCTCTCTCCTTACAGATGCTGCCAAACCTGCTGAGATTTTCCAGCATTTTCTCTTTTGGTACTTGTAAGTGAACCCTAGCACAAGCTTTAAGAAATTACAGAAGACGTTAACTGAAGATGTCACCTACACATTTCTTTTAACAATTAAAACTGTCCCAACTCAAATGTTTAGGTGAATTTACTACCTTTATAGTGTAAGCAGATGCAAATCCATACAATACACCAGCTGTCACTGTGCCATACACCTGTGGAGTTTCCTTGTGCTTCACATTCATTGAAGTATCAATGACTACCCACTAGCAATTCTTATTTATTTACATTCATCAAATATTGGTAATGTTTAATATGAAAAACTCACCCTTTGATACATCATGCATTGGGAGAAAGGGTTGTTGATAGAATTCCACTTAAATATTGCATTGAAACACCATTGTGCCATTTATAGGAGAGAACTGCTTTTAGGCTGTGTCTAACCAACACTTATAACACATAAAATAGAGCAAAAAGCAATAACTGAGAGATATTCAAGATTGAGGATTTTCCAAATTAATAACATCTGTTTTGTGGACAAGTAGCTGGATTTCTGCTCACGTTAACTCCTGCCCAATTTTCTGTCAGGACATCTTTGGTAGACTGTGAATGTCTCTGATGTAAAATGGGTTAGTGTAATTAAGTGAGGCTGCTGTGATATGATAACATGATGCATCCTATTTTGTGACATTATCCCATGCTGTACAATCACATTTAAAAAAAACAATGTTGTTAAGGGCAAGAAACAAATACTAAATGTCTTGACAGATACTTTAGAAGGATCCACTGAAATCTTATTTCATAAATAACTTTGATGTTGCAATCTGTGTCAGTTTCTTGCGCTCATGCTTTTACTCTGGGAGATAACACTTGTAATTTTGATGTCAAGCTGTTTAAATACTTTAATACCATGATGAATAGGTGGTTCTAAGTGGCTGGTTCCTCCTACCTTCCTGATATGGTAAAGCTATTAAACATCGTGAGTGGGTATACACCAAACACTAGAATTAGCTTTGACTGCTCTGGCAATTTCATTCTTCTTTTTTCTTTCTGATTGTAAGGCTGGATTTAAATTGCATTTTCGATTCTAAATATTAGTGCTGTAGTGTATGACACAGGGTCAGTTAGCTCAGTTGGCTGGTTTGTGATGCAGAGTGACACCAACAGCATGGGTTTGATTCCCACATCAGCTGAGGTTACCATGAAGGACTCTCCTCCTCAAACTCGGCCCTCTCTGGAAACATGTTGACCTTCAGGTTAAAACCACTACCCGTCATCTCTCTCTAATGGGAGACCAGCCATATGGCCTGGTTTTGACGATGAATACTTTATCTTTAATGTGAGACACTATCCAATTAGTTAACCTTTCATTATTACTCACGTATTTCTCCACATCATACACTCATCATCTGCAATTGAGAGATCAGTTTCTGTCAGTGCTTTGGAATGCTGCTTCAACACTATTAGCTATTAGGTGATTAATGTTAATTTGGTAACTTGAATGACTTGGCTTTTTCCACAACCCTGAAACAGCCAACTGAAATAAGAAATGCATAATTTAAGGAACTGAGAACAAGAATGTGTATTCTATAGACAGGGACACATACTGAGCCACCATGTCCTCTATTAGCTTTATTTTATAATATATTTTCAACAGCTAGTACTGCAAGTTCACAAACTGGTTTCATGCAAGTAGTTATGCAGCTTTTGTCAAGACAGTGATTATATTAAAATAGTGATACGAGATTTATGACTGACAGGATACAAACTTTCTTTTCATGTTCATATGACATAGGTAGAGGAAGCTGCTATGAAATCATATACACTTCTGATGATTTTGCATGTATTTTAACTGAATTTCTATAAAGTCAAGATTTTGCATTACCTGTTATCACTTAAATTTAACACTTTCAGTTTCTGCATCTGTCCAATTTCTTCAGGCAACCGTTCCAGTTTGTTTGATCGTAAAGACATGACAGTTACATTTTTACAACTTCCGATCTGTATTAAAAAAATATCAGCAAGAGATCACATTATAATACTTACATCAATTGCTTTCTGAGTTCTGTTTCCATACATACTATAGAGGGTACAAAAATATTTCAGTATTAGCTGTAGATTAGGAAGTGGGAGAGAGGTATGTAGTATAATTACAAGCAAAGTGGTAGAACTGCAGACTGACAAGCATTCAGAGCCAGATGGATTTCATCCTGGGGTGCCAAGATAGGTAGGAAAGTATGTTATGAAGACAACACAGGAAATTGTAGGTGAATATTTATGGATTGAGTGAGTGGGTGAAAATCTGGTAGTTGAAGTTTACTGCGTAAAAACGTGGAAATTGTTCACTTTGCCAGGAAGAATGAAAAAAAGAGGGCATTATTTAAATGGTAAATGGTTGCGAAATTCAAAAGTGCAGAGGTCTTTGGGTGTTCCAATGGATGAATCACAAAATGCTTGTATGCAAGTAAGTGGTATACCTGCATACAAGCATTTTGTGACTCATCCACTGGAAAACCCAAAGACGTCTGCACTTTTGAATTTCGCAACCATTCACCAATTAAATAATGCTCTGTTTTTTCATTCTTCTGGCAAAGTGAACAATTTTCATGTCTTTAAACATTACACTTTAACTGCCAGATTTTCACCCACTCACTCAACCCATATATATTCACCTGCAACCTCCTGTGTTATCTTCATAACATACTTTCCGTTGGGAGAAAAGTTGCAGATACAGTCACACAGATGGGTTAACTACAGGAAAGGCAAGAGAGGTAGGCAGGTAGTGCAGGAGTCTCTGTGGCTATCCCCATTTCAAACAAGCATGCTGTTTTGGAAAATGTAGGGGGTGATGGATTCTCAGGGGAATGTAGCACGTACAGCCAAGGTTCACTTATCGAGATTGGCTCTAATGCAATGAGGAGTACAGCAGGTTCCAAGAGATCAATTGTGTTAGGTTACTCTCTAATCCGAGGCACAGATGGATGTTTCTGTGGTCAGCAGTGAAACATCAGAATAATATGTTGTGTTCCTGGTGCCAGAATCAAGGATGTCTCAGAGAGGGTGCAGAATGTTCTCAAAGGAAAGACGGCCCAGCAGGAGGTCTTTGTACACATTGGAATCAATGACATAGGAAGGGAAAAGATTAAGATTTGAAGGGGCAGGAATTTAAAAAGGAGGTTCTCGAGAGTAGTATATCTGGATTACTCCTGGTGCTACAAGCTAGTGAGGGTAGGAATAGGAGGATAGAGCAGATGAATGCATGGCTGAAGAGCTGGTGTACGAGAGAAGGGTTCACATTTTGGGATCAATGGAATCTTTTTTGGGATAGAAGTGACCTGTACAATAAGGATAGATTGCACTGGAATTGGAAGGGGGCTAATATGTTGGCAGGGAGATTTGTGACAGCTGCTTGGGAGAATTTAAACTATTAGCATGGGGGAAGGTGGTGGGACCCAGGGAGATAGTGAGGAAAGAGATCAATCTGAGACTGGTGCAGTTGAAAAAAGAAGTGAGTCAAACAGTCAGGGCAGGCAAGGACAAAGCAGAGAATGAGGTAAGACTGATAAATTAAACTGCATTTATTTCAATGCAAGAGGCCTAACAGGGAAGGCAGATGAACTCAGGGCATGGTTAGGAACAGGGGCATGGAATATCATAGCAATTACAGAAATGTGGCTCAGGGATGGACAGGACTGGCAGTTTAATGTTCCAGGATACAAAGCTACCAGAAAGACAGAAAGGGAAGCAAGGGAGGAAGGGGAAGGTGTTTTTGATAAAGGATCGCATTACAGCCGTACTAAGGGGGGATATTCCCAGAAATACATCCAGGGAAGTTATTTGGGTTGAACTGAGAAATAAGAAAGGAATGATCACATTATTGGGATTTTATTATAGACCCCCTAATAGTCAGCGGGAAATTGAGAAACAAATTTGAAAGAGGATCTCAGTCATTTGTAAGAATAATAGGGTGGTTATGGTTGGGGATTTGAAATTCCCAAACATAGACTGGGACTGCCATAGTGTTAAGGGTTTAGTTGGAGAGGAATTTGTTAAGTGTGTGCAAGAAAATTTTCTGATTCAGTATGTGGATGTACCTACTAGAGAAGGTGCAAAACTTGACCTACTATTGGGTAATAAGGCAGGGCAGGTGACTGAGGTGTCAGTGGGGGAGCACTTTGAGGCCAGCGACCATAATTCTATTAGTTTTTAAATAGTGATGGAAAAGGATAGACCAGATGTAAAAGTTGCAGTTCTAAATTGGAGGAAGGCCAATTTTGACGGTATTAGGCAAGAACTTTCAAAAGCTGATTGGAGACAGATGTTCGCAAGTAAAGGAACGGCTAGAAAGTGGGAAGCCTTCAGAAATGAGATAACGGGAATCCAGTGACAGCATATTCCTGTTAGGGTGAAAGGAAAGGCTGGTAGGTGAAGAGAATGCTGGATGACTAAAGAAATTGAGGGTTTGGTTAAGAAAAAGAAGGAAGCCTATGTCAGGTGTAGTCAGATCGAGTGAATCCTTAGAAGAGTTTTAAAGGCAGTAGGAGTATACTTAAGAGGACAATCAGGAGGGCAAACAGGGGCCATGAGATAGCTTTGGCAAGTAGAATTAAGGAGAATCCAAAGGGTTTTTATGAATACATTAAGGACAAAAGAATAATGAAGGAGAAAGTAGGGCCCGTCAAAGATCAGCAAGGCGGCCTTTGTGTGGTGCCACAGGAGAAGGGGGAGAGATTAAACAAGCATTTTGCATCAGTGTTTACTGTGGAAGAGGACATAGAAGATATAGAATGTGGTGAAATAGATGGTGACATCCTGAAAAATGTCCATATTAGAGAGGAGGAAGTGCTGGATGTCTTGAAATGCATAAAAGTGGATAAATCCCCAGAACCTGATCAGGTGTACCCTAGAATTCTGTGGGAAGCTAGAGAAGTGATTGCTGGGCCCCTTGCTGAGATATCTGTATCATGGATAGTCACAGGTGAGGTGAGTTGGCTAATGTGATGCCATTTTTTAAGAAAGGTGGTAAGGACAAGCCAGGGTACTAGGCCAGTGAGCCTGACATTGGTGGTGGGCAAATTGTTGGAGGGAATCCTGAGGGACAAGACGTACATGTATCTGGAAAGGCAAGGATTGAGTGAGCTTTGAGAAGATTTATAGTTCAGGTTGAGGTTTTGGATGTAGGTTTGCTCACTGAGCTTGAAGGTTCATGTCTAGATGTTTTATCACCCTACTAAGTAACATCTTCAGTGGGCCTCAGGCAAAGCACTGCTGAAAATCCCTGCTTTCTATTTATATGTTTGGGTTTCTTTGGGTTGGTGATGTCATTTTCTGTGGTGATATTATTTCATGTGGTGAAGTCACTTCCTGTTCCTTTTCTCAGGGGGTGGTAGATGGGGTCTATCTATCAACAAACACATTGAGTTAGACCCCAAGCTCAGCGAGCAAACCTATATCCAAAAGGCAAGGACTGATTAGAGATAGTCAACATGGCTTTGTGCATGGGAAATGATGTCTCACAAACTTGATTGAGTTTTTTAAGAAGTAACAAAGAGGATTAATGAGGACAGAGCAGTGGACGTGATCTATATGGAGTTCAGTAAGGTGTTTGACAAGGATCCCCATGGGAGACTGATTAGCAAGATTAGATCTCGTGGAATACAGGGAGAATAGCCATTTGGATACAGAACAGGCTCAAAGGTAGAAGACAGGGGATGGTGGTGGAGGGTTGTTTTTCAGACTGGAAGCCTGTGACCAGTGGAGTGTCACAAGGATCGGTGCTGGGTGCACTACTTTTCATCATTTACATAAATGATGTAGATGTGAGCACAGGAGATAAAGTTAGTACATTTGCGGATTATACTAAAATTGGAGGTATAGTGGATAGCGAAGAAGATTACCTCAGATTACAATGGGATCTTGTTCAGATGGGCCAATGGGCTGTGGAGTGCAGATAGAGTTTAATTTAGATAAATGCGAGGTGCTGCATTTTGGCAAAGCAAATCAGAGCAGGACTTAATGGTAAGGTCCTAGGGAGTGTTGCTGAACAAAGAGACCTTGGAGTGCAGGTTCATAGCTCCTTGAAAGTAAGTCGCAGGTAGATAGGATAGTGAAGAAGGCATTTTGTATGCTTTCCTTTATTGGTCAGAGTATTGAGTACAGGAGTTGGGAGGTCAGTATAGGACATTGGTCTTTTGGAATATTGCATGCAATTCTGGTCTCCTTCCTATCAGAAAGATGTTGTGATACTTGAGAGGGTTCAGAAAAGATTTACAAGAATGTTGCCAGGGTTGGAGGATTTGAGCTATAGGGGGAGGCTGAACAAGCTGGGGCTGTTTTCCCTGGAGCGTCAAAGGCTGAGGAGTGACCTTATAGATGTGTATAAAATCATGAGGGCATGGATAGAATAAATAAACAAGGTTTTTTCCCTGGGGTGGGGGAGTCCAGAATTAGAGGGCATAGGGTTAGGGTGAGAGGGGAAAGATATAAAAGAGACCTAAGAGGCATCTAAATGGGTATATGAATAGGAAGAATTTGGAGGGATATGGGCTAGGTGCTGGCAGGTGGGATTAGATTTGGGTTTGGATATTTGGCCAGCATGGAGGAGATGGACCAAAATCTCTGTTTCTGTGTTGTACACCTTTATGACTCTGTGACTCTAAGACAACCAGTGATGCTATATTTTATTGCAAGCAGAATTGAACATAAAAGTAAAATGCTCTGATTTAGTTACATAATGCATTAGTGAGAACATGTTTCAAGTTTTTTCCTCTTAGACAGTTATGCTGCTTTGGAAATGTCTGCCCAGAAGATGGTGGAGTTAAGGACGTTAAATATTTTTAAGGCAAAGGTAGATAGATTCTTATTAGTTTACAGAATCATAAGTTCTCAGAGGTAGATGCAAATGTGAAATTTGGAACAGAAACAGATCAGCTGTTATCTTATTGAATCATGAAGTAGTCTTGAGGGCTGAATGGTCTACATTGGCTCCTATTTTGTATTGTTACAACACGGAGGCGAACCTTTTCTGTTAATTAAACCAAACACCAAGAAAAGCTCACCTCGCCTCTTAATCTGTTAAAATATGAGTGACAGAGAACTCCCAAATTCCACTATTTAAAGAAAATAACATAAATTTATTTTCTAAATCTAAAAGTGAACATTAAACAAAAAGGTATTCCCAAATCTAAGCCCCCCTTCTCTTAACTGCCTGCTATCTGACTCCAACTCGAAACAATATGCTGTTCCAATAAGTCACTTATTAACATTACATTAACTTAATCTCAAAACCATACAGTTTTGTGGTCCGCTGTCTTCAACTTTCCTGCTGCTGATATCCCTGGGTTGCCTTCTTTCTTTTTACTGCAAGTACATTTCACATAAAAAGGTACCTTAGATAGAGAGTGTTTTCTAATTTCTTTGAGAGCAACATGGTTGATGGGCAAATTCGCTCTCCAGCAGTTTTTCTCTCTATATGGCAGTTGCTCTCTTTCTTTTTGCTCAACACAAAACCTTTTCTCCCTTTCTTTCTCCTCTAACATGGCTCTTCTTTTCCTTTTTTTATCTTCTAACTCCATTCGCCTCAATTGCGATTTAAGTTTTTTTAACTCTACTTCACTTGTCTGTTTCTCTGATACACGTAAGAACTTGATCAACTCCATTACAATTTCAGCTTTCCTTTTGCTCCTGGTTCGACCCAATTCTAACCAATTTGCTAATTCTAAAAGTATCTCCTTCCCCTGTCTTTCTAAACTTTCTTATAAAATTTGGGAAGCATCTTCAAACCCCAATTTGTTATGTTCACACATAAAATATAACAGCAATTGGAATATTATTTTTTCTTAAATGATCACTTCACTATTTTAAAATCACAATTACAATCACAACTTGATGGTAATCATTCATATAGATATCTCCATAATTATAATTATCCAGATAAAATTGCTTTTCATTAATCAGCATCAGATTTAAATTTATGAAAGTCAGAGATTCATGCATTTATTTATCGACATTTACAAACTCAAGCTTGACATAAAATCTTCATTGTTAACATCATGTTGTACCTGTACTAATAATGTAACTCAGGAACCATCCAATTACTCACCACAGAATTCTTAGACTCTGACCTGATCTTACAGCCACAGTATTTCTTTGCCTGATCCAGTTCACTTTCTGGTTAATAGTAATATCCAGGATGTTGAAAGCGGTGTCTTCAATGATGGTGATGCCATTAAATATCAAGTGGTGATATTGCATTCTTTCTTGCTGAAGATACTCTTAGCAAAACACTTGTGTGGCTTGAATATTATTTGCCAGCCCAAGCCTGAATGTTGTTCAGATCTTAATGCATTTGGACATGAATAGCTTCAAAATTTGAGATGTCGCAAAAAGTGCTGAACATTGTACAGTCGGTGAACATCCCCACTTCGATCTTATGATGAATGAAGCAGCTTAAGATGGTTGGATTTAGGACTCTAAAGAAATCCTAGAGAAATATTCAATGGCTGAGCTGATGGACATCAACAAGCAAAAACATCTTCCTTTGTACTAGATATGTACTAGATACTTTATAGCTTTAAATTAAGGGGTGGTAGGTATAGGACAGATGTTAGGGGTAGATTCTTCACACAGCGGGTTGTGAGTTCATGGAATGCCCTGCCCGTATCAGTGGTGAACTCTCCTTCTTTATGGTCATTTAAGCGGGCTTTGGATAGGCATTTGGAAGTTATTGGGCTAGTATAGGTTAGGTAGGATTCGGTCGGCGCAACATCGAGGGCCGAAGGGCCTGTACTGCGCTGTATCCTTCTATGTTCTATGACTCGCAGAGAAAACTAGCAGAGAGTTTTCCCAGATTCTCACTGATTTGTTTAGCTAGAGAAATTTGTTGCCACGCACAGTTAAGTGCTACCTTGATATCTAGGGCAGCCACTCTCACTTGCCTTCTTAGTGCAGCAGTTTTATCCATGTTTGGATGAAGGTTGTTATGAAAACAGGAGCAGAGTGGGTTTTGCAGAATGGAAAGTAAGTGAAAATGAGCAGGCTATTTTCGAGCAAATGCCATTTGATATCTGATTACACTGTTGATGATGCCTTCTACCACTTAGCTTATGATTGAGAGTAGACTGATGGGGCAAAGATTGGCTGTATTGGATTGATCCTGCATTTTGTGTACAGTATATGGTCAAATTTCGACATTGCTGGACAAGTGTCAGTTTGTAAGAGTACTGGAACTGTTAGCTAGGGGCATTGCAGGTTCTGGGACACATTAATGCGAGAACATTGTTTGGTGTCATCACCTTTGTAGTGTCCAATACCTTGAGCTTTTTCTTGATATCACATTGATGAGGCTGGAATTTCATGCCTGGGAGTTCAGGATGAGGCTGAAATGAGCTGTTCATAGAGTCATAGAGATATCAGCACAGAAACAGATCCTTCAGCCCAACTCATCCATGTCTAGCAGATATCCTACATAAATCTAATCCCATTTGCCCAAATCCCTCTGAACCCTTTCCATTCACATACCCATCCAGATGCCTTATAAATATTGTAATTGTACCAGTTCCTCCACCACTTCCTCTAGCAACTCATTACACACATGCACCACAGTCTGGTGAAAAGGTTGTCCCTTAGTTCCTTTTTAAATTCTTCCGGTCTCACCTTAAACAGGACTTTTATAGTTTTGGACTTCCCACCCTGGGGAAAAGACCTTGCCAATTTATTCTCTCATGCCCTCATGCATTTATAAAACAGAAAAAAGTAAAGAGCCATGATTAATCTGCACAATTCAATTCAAAAGGCTCAATGAACCAGTTCTTTCCACACAGCTCTGGAAGAATTCTACTGTCCGACATCTGGCCCTTCTTGTCAAATGATATTCTTCTCCTTACTAAAAATGTGTATTCAACACCCAAAAATAAATTTGTTGTCAACTTTTCAAAAGGTTTAATTTTCTTATTTATAAAACTGATTCAAGGTGCTATGTAGTCCTTGTAAAATTAGAGTGGCACTGAAGGCAAGATTCCTTGAAAACCATAGAATCATACAGAACAGGAGGTAGCCACTTAGCACGTCTCTACAATTAATACTGCCTTTCCCTATTCATTCGCCACCCCCCACCCCCCACCCTTCCCAGACCCCTGCAATATTTCATGTAACCAGTGAGGTAGCCTTGTAGATTATAGAGATCCAGGTTCCTTTTAAGTTCATTGAGGATTTGTATATCAAGTGTTCATCCGAAAGTTATTCCTTAATCTACTTCCACAAGCCCCTTTCAAACAGTGCTTGTTAGTAGAGTTTCACTTGGTCCAGTGGGAGTGGCTTTATCTCTGAGCCAGAAGGTCTGAGTTCAAGTTCCATCTATTCCAAAGGTGTGTCAGAACATGTCAGAATAGGTTGATTTAAAATATTTTTGTTAGCTGGTAGGACTTGCCAAAACAAAGGATATTTGAGGCAATTCAATTAGTTTAGTGACAGAATGTCACCTTAATCATCTGCTGACCAGCTTGGGCTCCAATGATGCAGCATTTCATGAATGCAATGTAACAGTACAGGGGTTCCTACAAGAAGTGTGTGGATGTCATTGCCTGCAAAGTCAAGTTGTCTGTCATTTCCTGTCAAGGCTCACCCAGAAATGGTCACAATCTGAGGCACTGTACTCCGCAGCAAATTCAAACCATGAAATACTAACAGCCCCAGCAAAGATGTAGAAAACTGACAGGAAAAGATGAGGAGAAATAGAATAAAATACTTGTGTGCAACCTTTAAAATTAAAGTTGAAAAACACACAACACCAGCTCATAGTCCAACAGGTCTGTTTGGAAATACAAGCTTTTGGAGCACTGCTCATTCATCAGGTAGCTAATGGGGCAGGATCACAGGGCACAGAATTTATAGTAAAAGATCAAAGTGTCATTCACATCAATTGTATGTTCGGTAACTTAGGAGGTATAGTTAGTAAGTTTGTAGATGACACCAAAATTGGAGGTGTAGTGGACAGTGAAGAAGGTTACCTCAGAGTAGAATGGGATCTTGATCCAATGGGCCAATGGGCTGAGAAGTGGCAGATGGAGTTTAATTTAGATAAATGTTGCATTTTGGAAAAGCAAATCTTAAAAGGACCTATACACTTAATGGTAAGGTCCGAGGGAGTGTTGCTGAACGACGAGACCTTGGAGTGCAAGTTCATAGTTCTTTGAAAGTAGAGTCGCAGGTGGATAGGATAGTGAAGAAACCATTTGGTATGCTTTCCTTTTTTAGTTGGAGTATTGAATATAGGAGTTGGGAGGTCATTTTGCAGCTATACAGAACATTGGTTAGGCCACTTCTGGAATATTCTGGGCAGTTCTGGTCTCCTTCCTATCAGAAGGACGTTGTGAAACTTGAAAGGGTTCAGAAAAGATTTATAAGGATGTCCCCACGGTTGGAGGATATGAGCTGTTTTCCCTGGAGTATCAGAGGCAGAGGGGTGACCTTATAGAGGTTCATAAAATCATGAGGGGCATGGATAGGATAAATAGCAAGGCCTTTTCCCTGGGGTGGGGGAGTCCAGAACTAAAGCCCATAGGTTTAGAGTGAGAGGCGGAAGATATAAAAGAGACCGAAGGGGCAACTTTTTCACGCAGAGGGTTATACATGTATGGAATGAGCTGCCAGAGGAAGTGATGGATTCTCATATAATTGCAGCATTTAAAAGGCATCTGGATGGGTATATGCATAAGAAGGGTTTAAAGAGGTATGGGCCAAGTGCTGGCAAATAGAACTAGATTTGATTAGGATATCTGATTGGCATGGGCAAGTTGGACCAAAGGATCCGTTTCCATGCTGTACATCTCTGTGATTCTATGACTCTAATTCAACACCATTACCTCAACATCATGGCTAAAATTAAAGCAAATGCAAGTCCTCCACAAATAACTCTCATGTCAAATATATTCCACTCACTATCAAATACTTGGCTTACAGTTCAATCAAAAAAATGTTTGTTTTGCAAGTTTCATGTTTTGATAATTCCATTCACTAAAATTAAATAGTTTGGCTACCAAGCTGAGGAGGGAATGGGACAGCATAGCGGAAAAAGCAGTAGCATGGGACGGGGATAGGATGCAGTGGGAAGGAGGTAGCAAGCTGAGGTGGAAATAGATGAGGCAAGTGAGGGGAAGAAACAGGGACCAAGCCTTGGGGAAAGGGTGTAGAAAAAAGAGGGGGAGAGTTTTTTTTGATGGGGGTAGGGGAGAAAGAAAGAGAAGGAGGTTGGGCCATGCCTGTTGGGGTGGAAAAAGAGGCCAAGCGTGGGGCGAGGGTGGAAAAAGGGACCAAGCCTGAGGTGGGGGAAGGCCAAGCTGTTTGTGACATGGGGTATTGTGGGAGGAATTTGTTATGGTAGGGAGCTTGGTAGAGGTGTTGGGGGAAGTATGTGGTGAGGGGGTGTGGTGGATGGAGTCAGTTGTGGAGGAAGGGAGTCCATTGTTTGGGGAGGGAGTCTGTTGTGGTGATGGAGGGGTGGGGGAAATCTGGTGTTTGGGTGGGGATGGGGTGAAGGAGGGGAGTCCATTATTTGGTGAAGGGGAGAAATTCTGTTGTTTAGGGGTTGGGGGAGGGGATGGGACAACTCAGCACTTCTGGCTTAAGACTTGGAAATTCAACAGCCTTGTCCTTTGCAATATGTTGGACTCTCCTACCGTTGAAGACGGGAATAATTGTGGAGCAGCCTCCTCTATTGAATTTAATTGTCCACTCCCATTCATGACTGGATGTGACAGGACAGTGGAGCTTAGATCTGATCTATTGGTTTTGGGATCAATTAGTTGACTTTATATTGGTTGGCATACAAATAGTCCTGTGTGGTAACTTTCTTGGGATGCCTTCCTGCATTCTTCACCGGACCCTGCTTGATCACCTGGCTTGATGGTAATGGAAGAGTGATGGATATGTTGGGACATGAGGTTATAGATTATAGTTGAATACAATTCTGCTGCTGCTAACCTCATGGAGGCCCAGTCTTGCAAGAACTGTTTAAAATCTGTTCGTTCTAAAGTTTTAGTATGTTTGATATGGTGGAGGTACCCTCAATGTAAAGGTGGGACTTCATGTCCACAAAAACTGTGTGATGGTCACATGCTCTCACACAGCCATAGACAGATGCAACTGTGAAAGGTAAAGTGGTGAGGATGAGATTGAGTATGTCTTTTGTGATGATGCTGCATCTTTAATAGATCATATTGTCCTTGTTTTTTTTCAGACGGGTCGTAAAGGCAGAGTTGTTGATATGTCTGAGAATATCTATTGAAAAAACTTTAAGTGTTTTTTTTAAAACACTTGTACAATAAAAAGGGAGTGGCTAGTTCTCCAGTTGAGTGCTTGGTTTGGTTTGGTTTTAGCAAGCTGCTTTGTTGGCAGCTGCTGGTCATGGTTTAGGTGGGAACAGAGAAGCTGCTAGGGACCCAAAGAAACAGTTCCATGCTGATCCACTGTCTCTGTCTGACAGCTCTCTTATAAGAACCTTGTTTTATTTTACCTTTTTGTCAAGGGGGTGTTTATGGGGATATTGCAATATTTGGAACAGCATCATTAAGTTGTGTTTTCAGATAGGTTAAGTTATTCTAAACTTGGTTCTGTTTTTTTCGTGTTTCATTCAGTAGGGTGTGAATAAATTCTGTTCTGTTTAAAACTGAGTGGTTGGGCCAGTTGCATCACTCCTGGAATATTCACTTTACCACTGCTTCAAACAACTAGAAAAGTTAGGGTCTGGGCTGTCTTCTTGAAATGTTTTGAGTGGGTCTGGTCTGGTCCATAAAAAGTTGGGGCCTCTTTGCGGGATTTGTTCTATAATTCTGATTTGGGATTAGGGTTGATGGACTCAAAGGCAGTCAGTGGTAGGTGTGGGTGTCTTTTGTTCTGGGTATTGAATTTGGTTGGTTTAAACAGTGCTTGGTGCAGTACTGGCTCTTCCGGTCACTAAGAGTTTTCTGGGGATAGTAGATGTGACTTTGGGGGCTTTACAAAAGGTGAACAAGGAAAAGCTGCTGGAATTGGCAGTCAAGCTGGAACTGGAGCTGCCTCCCTCCATGAGGAAAGCAGAGGTAATTACAGCAATAGCTCAGCAATTAAATTTGCTCAAAACACCATCAGAATGTTGGGAGATGGCGAAAATTCAATTGAGAATGAAGTAGCTTGAGTTAGATCCAAATAAAAGAAAAAAAAAAGAAATGTAACTGTTTGAATTATGATTAAAAGCAGAAGGAAGAGGAAAAGAATGAAAGGTCCTTGCAGAACAAAAAGAGGACAGAATCGCTTTAGCAGAACAAAAAGAGGAGAGAAGAGAGAGAAAGAGACAGAGAGGAGAGAGAAAAGGAGAGAGAGGAAAGGGAGAAAGAGAGAGTTTGAACTTCAGGAAATGGCACTTAGACAGGAAAGTCAGCTTAAAAGGATGGAGATGACAGCTGAAGATAAGCTTAGTGAGGAAGAGAGTGAGGATGAGAAAACCCACGGTAACCTAAAGCCTGGTGGGTAACTGTTTAAATATATTTAAGCATTGCATAAATTTGATGAGAAGGTGGCTAAATAAATGCAGTGGCAGTGACCATGTGGGTTTTGTTGATCTAAACAAGATAGAGATAATGAGGTATTTGCATCACTCTCAGATGAGGTATCTGGGGCGTATGAGGAGGTGAAGAAAGCCATCTTAAGTGCATATGAGCTTGTGCCTGATGAAGGGCTTATGCCCGAAATGTCGACTCCCATGCTCCTCGGATGCTACCTGACCTGAAAAGCTGTGCTTTTCCAGCGCCACACTTTTAAACTCTGCCCTCCAGCATCGCAGTCCTCACTTTCTCCTTGTGCCTGACGCCTACAGACAATGTTTCAGAAATCTAAGGAGGGATGCTGGTCAAACCTACATTGAGTTGAAAGGGTCAAACAAAGTTATTTTGATCAATGGATAAAAGCATTTAAAAATAGAGCAAACATATGATGCTCTTAGAGAG
Source organism: Hemiscyllium ocellatum (assembly GCF_020745735.1). Taxonomy (NCBI): domain Eukaryota; kingdom Metazoa; phylum Chordata; class Chondrichthyes; order Orectolobiformes; family Hemiscylliidae; genus Hemiscyllium; species Hemiscyllium ocellatum. The sequence continues at coordinate 60,973,136 of NC_083409.1, read as the reverse complement.
ACACCATTTTGGAGGAGTTCAAAAATTCACTTCCAGAAGTAGAGAACACACAAGTGGAAGAGCAGAGAGTTAAAATGGCAAGTTTAGCAGCTGAAGTGGCTGATGATTATGAGTTGGTTCATAAATCAACATTTGGCGTCCAACATCAATTTCAATGAGGGATAGAAATTGGGGAAAAAGAGAATTCGTCATGAGGAAAAGGAAAGGTAGACCTTGGTGAAGATCACAAGGAAATCTTATTACAAGTTGAAAAGGAAACCCTTGATGGTGAAAGAGAAGTTAAAAACGTCCTTTGTTTTCACTGCAATAAAGTAGGCCACATGAAATCACAGCATTGGTGGGCTAGGAAAAGCGCTGGGAAGCCAGATGGAGGTAAACAGGATCACCAAGTGAATTTTGTTGGAGTGGTAAAGGAAAGCACAGTGGAAGCTAAAAAGCTGTACCAGAATGTACAAGCTGATCAGAGGTTGGTTAAGGAGGGAGTGCCAGATCTTCTTAAACCATATATCTGTGAAGGTAAAGTATACTTGCATAGGCCAGAAGCGGCAGGTAAAGAGGTTACAATATTAAGAGATACAGGATCTCTCAATCTTTGATGTCAAAAGATGAGGAGATATGCACTTCTGAAGGACTATTGCCAGAAAACGTGCTAGTAATGGGAATTCACGGTGAGAAAAAATGCACTCATTTCTGTAGCATGAGTTTAGAATGTCCAGTGAAGAATGAAGAAGTCGTGGTAGGAGAAGTGGACAAACTCTCAGCTCCTGAAATACAATTTGTCCTCGTTAATGATGTAGCTGGTTCACAGGTAGGAGTGTCATGTACTATGGTTGAAAAGCTAATATAAATTCAGGCAATTGAACTATTATAGGAAGCATATCCTGGGATTTTTCCTGATTGTATGGTAATGAGGTCACAAAATCACCAGTTAAACAGGAGAGATCAAAGGGTAGAGATAAGAAAGCAGAGACCCTGTTTAATCAAATGGTCGATACAAAACAGGAGCAAGTAGATGATAAAGCAGACATCTTTTGTTCAGAGAAATTAACTGAGTTACGGCAGAAAAATGAGAAACTAAACCAATTGTATCAAAAAGCATACATGGAAGAAGAATCTGGATGCATCCTGGTGTGCAATTATCTTAAAAATGAGACCTTAATGAGGAAATGGAGACTATTACAAATTCAAGCAGATGTGAAATGGGCAGAAGTTCATCAAGTCGTATTGCCTGTGGGTTATAGAAAGGAGGTGTTGTGGGTAGCACATGAACTACCAGCAGGGGGCCATTTAGGGGCAAGAAAAACTCATGCTAAAATACAAAAATATTTTTACTGGCTGGGACTACACAAAGATGTAGTTGAATTTTGCCAGACATGTCATATGTGTCAAGCAATTGGAAAACTACAGCCAGGAATAAAACCCACACCTTTAATATCTATTACTGCAGTTAAGGAACCTTTTACATGACTCTTAATTAATTACTTAGGACCCCTACGTAAAACAAAAAGTGGAAGTCAGTACTTGTTAACAATAATGGATGTGTCCACTTGATTTCCAGAGATCATTCATTACACAGTATCACAGCTAAAAAGATTATAGAGGAGTTACTCAAATTTTTCAATAGATACGGACTACCTACAGAGATCCAATCAGATCTAGGGTCAAAATTTATTACAAAATTATTCAAAGTTATGGACAGCTTAGGAATAAAACAATTCAAATCTATTGCGTACCAACTAAAATCGCAGGGAGCTCTAGAAAGGTGGCATCAGACATCAAAGACCATGTTGAGGGCTTGTAGTCAAGACTATCCAGGTGATTTGGGATAATGGAATTCCATTTGTATATTTTGCCATCAGAGATGCACCAAATTCAGTCCATTTGAATTCGTTTTTGGGCATGAAGTGAGAGAACCACTCAAATTGATTAAGGAGAAATTGGTAAGTCAGAATTCAGAGACCACATGTTTGGACTATGTGTTAAATTGAGTAGGGGAGTTGGTTAGGACAATTTAAATGTTTCATAGCATGCAATGAAATAGGAAGCAGACAAGAAATCAAAAATTTGCAATTTTGCTATTAGAGATAAGATGTTAGTGTTACTTCCAGTGGTAGGAGAGCCTTTGTGGGCGAGTGTGTGGGCATTGGTGCTGTGCTCTTACAAGAAAGATGACAAGAAGATAGAAAGACCTATTGGATATTTCCCCAAGAAATTGAACATTCATCAGCAAAAATATCCAACATTGAGAAGGGGACTTTGAGTTTGATGTTGGTGTTACAACATTTCAACATTTTTGTTACCAGTAAAGAATCTGAGACAATCATATACACTGATCATAACCCATTGAATTTGGTTGTGAAATTTAAGGACAAAAATTCCAGACTGCTTATGTGGAGCTTGTTGCTACAGTCATTCAATTTAACAACTGTGCATGTGGCAGGACAAGAAAATGTGATTGCCGCGCATTGTTGAGACCTGGATGAGAAACTGAGGTGTTCAGCGGCAGGAATAAACAGACTGAAACTATGTAATAACACATGTTTGCATGTTTGTAGTCAATGTAATGTATGATTGTTGTAGTGTGCTAACAGTGTAAACTTAAGGGGTTTTAAAATGAAGTCATCTTTGGATACTGATGGTTCTTTTTTTTAAGGGAGAGCTGTGACAATGCTGCTCCTTTAGCAAGATTATGTTGTTCTTGTATCTTTTTCACAGGGGTGATAAAGGCAGGAGTTCCAATATGTCTGGAAACATCTACTTGAAAAAGATTTTAAGTGTTTTTTAAAACACTTGTACAATGAAAAGGGATCAGCCAGTACTCCCAGTATAAATGACCTGGATGAGGCCATAGAAGGATGGGATATTAAATTTATGGATGACACTAAGGTTTGTAGAGTTGTGGATAGTGACGAAGGATGTTGTAGGTTACAGAAAGACATAAATAAGCTGCAAAGCTGGGCTGAGATGGCAAATGGAGTTTAATGTTGAAAAGAGTGAGGTGATTCACTTTCGAAGGAGCAACAGGAACATAGAGTACTAGGCAAATGGGAAGATTCTTGGTAGTGTAGATGAACAGCGAGATCTCGGTGTCCAGGTACATAGTTCATTGAAAGTTGTCACAAGATTGATAGGGTTATTAAGAAGGCATATGGTGCGTTAGCTTTTATGGGTAGACATGATTTGGATGAAGGAGCAGCACTCCGAAAGCTAGTGTTTCCAAATAAACCAGTTGGACTATAACCTGGTGCTGTGTGACTTTTAACTTTACTGGTAGAGGGATTGAGTTTTGGAACCATGACATCATGCTGCAGCTGTACAAAACTCTGGTGTGGCCACATTTGGAATACTGCGTACAGTTCTGGTCACCACATTATAGGAAGGATGTGGAAGATTTGGAAAGAGTTCAGAGGAGATTTACTAGGATGTTGTCTGGTATGGAGGGAAGATCTTACGAGGAAAAGCTGAGTCACTTGAGGCTGTTTTCATTAGAGTGATGAAGGTTGAGAGGTGACTTAATTGAGACATATAAGATAATCACAGGGTTGGATAGGATGGACAGTAACAGCCTTTTTCCTGGATGGCAATGGCTCACACGAGGGGCATAGCTTTAAAGTGAGGGGTGATAGATATAGGACAGATGTCAAAGATAGTTTCTTTACTCAGAATAGTAGGGGCATGGAACAAATTGCCTGCAACAGTAGTAGGCTCGCCAACTTTAAATGCATTTAAATAGTCATTGGATAGGCATATGGATGAGAATGAAATAGTGTTGGTTAGATAGGCTTCAGATTGATTCCACAGGTCGGTTCAACATCGAAGGCCAAAAGGCCTGTACTGCGCTGTAATGTTCTATGTTCTATGATCAGGTCCTGGGGATTTATCCACCTTTATGCATTTTAAGGGATTCAGCACCTTCTCCTCTGTAATATGGATATTTTAAAATATGCTGTTTTTTGCCTCCAAGTTCTCTCGCTTCCATATCTTTCTCTCCAGTCAACATTGATGCAAAATCCTCATTTAACAATTCCCCCATCTTCTGTAGCTCCACACATAGGGAGCCTTGCTGATTTTTAAGGGCCCTGTTTTCTCCCTATTTACTCTTTTGACCTTAATGTATGTGTAGAATCCCTTTGGAGTCTCCTTAACCATATTTGCCAAAACTATCTCACGTCCCTTTTTTTGCCCTCCTGATTTCCCTCCGATACACCTACGGTTTTTATACTCTTGTAGGGATTCACTCGATCCATGCTGTCTATTCCTGACATATGCTTTCTTCTTTTCCTTGACCAAAACCTCAACTTCTTTAGTGATCCAGCATTCCCTACACCGATCAGCCTTTCTTTTCGCCCTAACAAGAGTATACTGTCTCTGGGCTCTCGTTTTCTCTTTTCTGAAGACTTCCCACATCCAGGCTGTTCCTTTACCTGCGAATATCCAACTCGCAATCAACTTTTGAAAGTTCTTGCCTAATACTGTCACAATTGACCTTCCTCCAATTTTAAACTTTGACTTATAGATCCAGTCCATTCTTTTCCATCATTATTTTGAAACTAATTCAATGATAATGTTTATCCCCAATTTGAATTCTCAAGCAGACTCGGGAAAATTCAAACTCCATAAATCAGGCTTGGATAAAGTGTCCCAGCAGTTGGATTTCTGCTCCAGGGAGCTAAGAATGGGCAGGAGTCCATCCAGCACCATGGAATGAAGTGGGATGCTGTCTGTGCAAAGGTAGGTGGACAGAAAGGTTGGTCTATGTGCTTAAACACCTTATTTCAGCTGTGAGAAAAAGAATGAAACAAAAAAAATCCCCCTAGCCCTCACAACCCGCACACACTTTCCATGTCCCATCTTTGTAAACTCATGCCACCTCATGCCCTTTATCCACAACCCATGGCTCATCCCCTTCATGCCAGTATTTGCCCATTTACCCATCCCATCTGGACCACACTATGCCAAATTAGTGTAAACTCATGTCAACCCATGATCCCCATGCTTAGCTTTCTGTCCTTACAATCTCCATGCCACCTCAACCTGTATTTTTAAAAAAATACTTTCTCATTGATAAAACCCATCATGATATTTAATTTCCTGCTACTACTTATTTCCTTACTATAATAAACTTTTGTATTCATAGCTGCAAATGTGTTGCTGGTCAAAGCACAGCAGGCCAGGCAGCATCTCAGGAATAGAGAATTCGACGTTTCGAGCATAAGCCCTTCATCAGGATGAAGGGCTTATGCTCGAAACGTCGAATTCCCTATTCCTGAGATGCTGCCTGGCCTGCTGTGCTTTGACCAGCAACACATTTGCAGCTGTGATCTCCAGCATCTGCAGACCTCATTTTTTACACTTTTGTATTCATAGCCCCACTTTGAAGACTTTCTAAGCACTTGGAGGTATTAATAAAGCTAATCTGACATGCACCTATTGTGACAGGTTGTGAAATTTGTTATGTAGTACAAATTGTGTCATGATACCCTCAGGCATAAATCAACAGGCAGAGTAAGATAGCAAAAGATGACTTTGCTTTTCCAATGCAAAATGTCTTGACAGCTTAACAGTTTTGTCACGGTTACCCTATTTTATACATTTTCATATCTATTTTTAACAATCTCAATATGATTGACCTCCTCTAAATATTATCCTACAGGATACCCTACCTCTCTCAGTGATTTCTCCAAAAATTGTGCACTTACTCTCCAAAGAACTCTAGAAACCTTAGCCTTTCTCCCAACAGGTCAAATCCCCTATAAGTAATTTGAAGGAAGGCATCTGCAACACGTGTAACTGCTTCTGTGGACCACAAATAAATGTGCCCACTTTGCCTCTCGCACTAACAAGGTAAAAATCGTGGGTGCAGGGTTTTGGGGCAGTTATTAGCATTGGGCTTCCAGCACTATTTTGTCTAAGCCAGAGACTCTGTTGTCTCAGATCATTGTTTCTTTGTTAATTTTACAAAACCTACTGATTTTCGAGCTTGGCTTAAAAGTCTCATAGAAACACAAGTATTACTTAGGAGAACCAATTATTATTTATTGCATTGTACAGGCCTGATTGTTGTATGGAGGCTTTAGGTTCTGTAATGTTAATAATTTGCCTGTACATGCACACACACAAAATGTAACAGAATAATGTATACTTTTTAATGAGATATATCAAAGTAAAAGTTTAAGGCCTAGAATGCATGAGAATATTCAAATTGAAAATAGAGCAATTTTGGTATTTAATAAGATTATGGCTAATCTGGTTGCAGTCTCAACTCCACTTTCCCATCTGCTGCATAACATCCTTGTCTTTATTTTGACTAAATTCAACAGCACTGTGAGCAGTTTGAAAAAGAGAATTTCACAGACTCACCTTGTTCTAAGAGAAAAATACTTCTCATCATCACTTTAAAATGCAAATCTTTTATTCTTAAACTGTATCTCCTGACTCTAGTCTCCTTCACAAGAGGAAACATCTTCCCAGTATCCAATCTAAAAGTATCTTACATTTTTTCAATATTTTTTTAAACTCCAATGGATACAAGTCCTACCTGTTCTATCTTTAATAATGAGAAAAAGCCCTTCACCCTAGGAATGAGTTGAGTGAACTTTCTCTGAACTGTAGTTGACATAATTATACTCAAGTTCAAAGAAGGAAACCAAAACTAGACACATCATTCCAGATGTGATCTTACCAAGGCCTTGTACAGCTGCAGTAAGACCTTGCTACTTTTATATACAATTCCCATTGCAACGACCAACATTTTATTTGCTTTTGAATTACTTGTTGTACATATATGTTAGCTTTTTGTGATTCTTGTACCAAGACACCCAGATCTCTCTGTACCACCGGGTTTTACAATCCTTCTCTATTTCAATAACACACAACCTTTCTATTATTTCTGTCAAAGTGGACAAGTTCACCTTTTCCCATGTTATACTCTGTTGGCCAAATTTCTGGCCACTGAACCTATCAATATTCCTGTGTAGATTTTCTAGCTTTGTCTTTTTGGATTAGATAGGTTAAAAGAAAAGTAAAAAGAAAAAAAAATCAGATTTACATAATACTTTTCCTACCAGACATTCCCAAAGGACATTAAAACCAATAAAGTATGAAATGTGATAGCAAATTTGCACAATAAGCATGATCAGCTAAGCAATGGCATTCTTTTGTGATTTTGATTGACGGATGATATTGACCACATTAGGTATAACTCCTTTCTTTTCTTCAAAATAGTTCCATGTTAACTTTTACATCTTCCCGAACTGTCAGACTGGATTTTTATTCAATATCTCATTGAAAGACAGCTCCTTTGATAGTACAGGTATCTTTTAATACCACTTTGGAATATCAACCAGATTGGTCCTGAACTTAGAATCTCAGGATACAAAGGCTACAAATTTAGCCAAGGCTGACACTCAGTAATGGTATTATTATTATTGTTAATAATAATAATATTGTATTAGCCAGCTTGTTCTTTTTCTTGAAGCCCAAAGATTGCAGGAAGACTAAGTGAGGTAGATTTCCAAAGATTTTAGATATAAAAGAAGGTGGAAGGAAGCTTTGAAGTGTTACCTAATTCAACTCTGATGATACAACAGATTAAGCATCAAGGTATAACAAGTAAAATATTTCAGGAATTATGAAATGACAATTCTACTTGGATAGGATGTGAGTATGAAATTTTTGATTTGTGTGTCTGGCTAATGGTAGGAAAGCAAACGCATCACTGCCTTTATTGAGCATTTTTCATTAAAGTAATTTAAATTATACTTTCTCATCAATTTTATTTTAATTTAGCATTTTTGTCCTACTTTTGGAAACAGAAAACAGGATTTATTTCTCAAAGGTTAATTCTAACTCAATCCAAGTTCAGTACTTATTCATTAAAGTTGTACAGTTATAAACAGCAACTCACCTCTCTGGGCAGCTCTACCAAGAAGTTTTCATCAGCCGCAAAGGTTCGGAGGTTGTGTAGGTATCCAATGGTGTGAGGAAGGGATTCAAGTTCATTACAACTACAGTCAAACTCCTCCAAAACAGAAAGACTGCAAAAAGGAGAAAAATTTAAATAAGTCTTGCAGTCCATGTAAAAACTAAATTATTGTCACATAAAATAGGCTAGTTTTTTTGTTCCAAAATAGTTGACAATCTAAGTTGAACATAATATATTTTTTCCTCTCAAGATTCTGTTCAAGTGCATTTAAATATAGCTTAACATAAAATCTTCTATGAATCAGCATAAGCAGACAAACATTGAAACCATAATTAAACCAAAAACCTTGGTTTAACAATATTTTTGACAGGTTTAAGAGTCTTCTTAAGCTTGTCATGGTTTGATTAATACATTTGAAAAAGGATTTAAAAACAGAAATATGTGCATTACAGCATCTAATCCACCACTTCTGAGTAATGCAATTTTAAATAACTGAAAAGAACTTAAAACACTCTGCTAAGTATTTACTTGGTAGAATGTGGTTCAATATTCAGTTCTGCTCTAATTTATTTATAAATTAAAAGGTTTTGAAATATACCAATTCATGTCCTTGTGACCCAAAAAAAAGCTTATAATCTTCTTAAAAATTCTACAAATGAACATAATTAGTGGAAATCCTGCTGTGATATATTCACCCTGGCAGCATGGACAGTTTTGTGGGTCAGGTTAGCTTCAAGTGTAATTTGTTTTGAACCAGCAATGAAAAAAAACAAAGAAACTCAAATCGCGTCATATGTAACTTGAACTTGCAATTCAACGATCCTTTCAACCTGACATGGTGGCTCAGTGCTTAGTACTGTTACCTCACAGCACCAGGGACCTGGGTTTGATTCTAGCCTTGGATGACTGTCCGTGTGGAGTTTGCACATTCACCCCATGTCTGTGTGGATTTCCTCCAGGTGCTCCAGTTTCCTAACATGCAGGTTAGGTGGATTGGTCATGCTACATTGCCCCATAGTGATCAGGGATGTGTTGGTTAGGTGCATTAGTCAGGGTATATGTAGACTAATAGGGTTGGGGAATGGGTCTGGGTGAGATACTCTTCGGAGGGTCAGTGTGGACTTGTTGGGTCGAAGGGGCCTGTTTCCACACAGTAAGGATCTATCTATTCAAGATGGGATGGACCTTACTTAAATATAGTGGGTGGCACGGTGGCACAGTGGTTAGCGCTGCTGCCTCACAGCGCCAGAGACCTGGGTTCAGTTCCCGCCTCAGATGACTGTCTGTATGGAGTTTGCACGATCGCCCCGTGTCTGCGTGGGTTTCCTCCGGGTGCTCCAGTTTCCTCCCACAGTCCAAAAAAAAGTGTAGGTTAGGTGAATTGGCCATGCTAAATTGCCCGTAGTGTTAGGTGTAGGTAGGTGGGTTGCGGGTCGGTGAGGACTTGTTGGGCCAAAGGGCCTGTTTCCACACCGTAAGTAATCTAAAAAAAATCATATTTCATTTACTTCACTTGAATTTAAGACAAGTTTCTTCTCAGCTTTCATAGCACAAGAGAACAAAATCTGATTGAAGATTTGTAGCTTGGGTATCCGTTGTTGTGGTTCTGCTCGCCGAGCTGGAAGTTTTTGCTGCAAACGTTTCGTTCCCTGGCTAGGGAACATCATCAGTGCTGTTGGAGCCTCGTGTGAAGCGCTGCTTTGATGTTTTTTCCGGTATTTATATTGGTTTGTTCTTGCCGCTTCCGGGTGTCAGTTTCAGCTGCAGTGATTTGTATGTGGGGTCCAGGTCGATGTGTCTGTTGATGGATGTTCTTGCCGCTTCCGGGTGTCAGTTTCAGCTGTAGTGGTTTGTATATGGTGTCCAGGTCAATGTGTCTGTTGATGGAGTTTGGGGATGAATGCCATGCTTCTAGGAATTCTCTGGCTGTTCTCTGTCTGGCTTGTCCTATGATAGTGGTGTTTTCCCAGTCAAATTCATGTTGCTGGTTGTCTGAGTGTATGGCTACTAGAGATAGCTGGTCGTGTCGTTTTGTGGCTAGCTGATGTTCATGGATGCGGATTGTTAGCTGTCTTCCTGTTTGTCCTATATAGTGTTTTGTGCAGTCCTTGCATGGTATTTTGTAAACTACGTTAGTTTGGCTCATGCTGGGTATTGGGTCCTTTGTTCTAGTGAGTTGTTGTCTGAGCGTGGATGTTGGCTTGTGTGCTGTTATGAGTCCTAAGGGTCACAGTAGTCTGGCTGTCAATTCTGAGACGCTCCTGACGTATGGTAGAGTGGCTAGTCCTTTTGGTTGTGGCATGTCCTCGTTCCTCGGTCTATCTCTTAGGCATCTGGTGATAAAGTTGCGTGGGTATCCGTTTTTGGCGAATACCTTGTATAGGTGTTCCTCTTCCTCTTTTCGCAGTTCTGGTGTACTGCAGTGTGTTGTGGCCCTTTTGAATAGTGTCCTGATGCAGCTTCGTTTGTGTGTGTTGGGGTGGTTACTTTCATAGTTTAAGACTTGGTCTGTGTGTGTTGGTTTCCTGTGTACCCTTGTGGTGAATTCTCCGTTGGGTGTTCTCTCTACTAACATGTCTAGGAACAGGAAACCAACACACACAGACCAAGTCTTAAACTATGAAAGTAACCACCCCAACACACACAAACGAAGCTGCATCAGGACACTATTCAAAAGGGCCACAACACACTGCAGTACACCAGAACTGCGAAAAGAGGAAGAGGAACACCTATATAAGGTATTCGCCAAAAACGGATACCCACGCAACTTTATCACCAGATGCCTAAGAGATAGACCGAGGAACGAGGACATGCCACAACCAAAAGGACTAGCCACTCTACCATACATCAGGAGCGTCTCAGAACTGACAGCCAGACTACTGCGACCCTTAGGACTCATAACAGCACACAAGCCAACATCCACGCTCAGACAACAACTCACTAGAACAAAGGGCCCAATACCCAGCATGAGCCAAACTAACGTAGTTTACAAAATACCATGCAAGGACTGCACAAAACACTATATAGGACAAACAGGAAGACAGCTAACAATCCGCATCCATGAACATCAGCTAGCCACAAAACGACACGACCAGCTATCTCTAGTAGCCATACACTCAGACAACCAGCAACATGAATTTGACTGGGAAAACACCACTATCATAGGACAAGCCAGACAGAGAACAGCCAGAGAATTCCTAGAAGCATGGCATTCATCCCCAAACTCCATCAACAGACACATTGACCTGGACACCATATACAAACCACTACAGCTGAAACTGACACCCGGAAGCGGCAAGAACATCCATCAACAGACACATCGACCTGGACCCCACATACAAATCACTGCAGCTGAAACTGACACCCGGAAGCGGCAAGAACAAACCAATATAAATACCGGAAGAAACATCAAAGCAGCGCTTCACACGAGGCTCCAACAGCACTGATGATGTTCCCTAGTCAGGGAACGAAACATTTGCAGCAAAAACTTCCAGCTCGGCGAGCAGAACCACAACAACAAGAGAACAAATCGGAAGAATTGTTCACTAACTGGTTACAATATTTATGTTGCAAAAAAAGACTTGAAAGACAGAGGTCAAGCTATTTCCGATGCTCAATATTGTATCCAAACATTCATTCCTGACAAATCATTTTAAGAACAGTGAGTATTAGCCAGATAGAAAGTGCTGGAAATGCTCAGCTGGTCTGGCAGCATATGGTAAAAATGTCAACATTTTGGAGCGAAAAATTACTTTTCAGAACTGGGCTGAAGACGTCCTGATGAAGAGGTAAATGTCTCTTCAAATATTAACTCTTTTCCTTTCTACAGATGCTTTAGCCCTGCGGTCATTTCCAGCATGTTCTGCTTTTATTTCAAATTTTAAACACCTACAGTGTTCTGATTTTATTTGAGTATCAGCAAGGCATTTGCTCACAGGGCACCATAACAGAGCTTGATCTTGTTCTCATCCACTTACCCTCCAATTGCATTGGGTAAAACATTAAGCTGGTTGTCATCCACCTTCAATGTTGTAAGTTTTTTCAATATTCCTTGTAGGTAGAAGAGACAACAAATCAGTAACTCGTAACTGGCAAATTATTAAGTATACAGTGGAAACTCGATTATCCGAACATGATGGGCGGGCAGTATTTCGTTTGGATAATCGATTATTCGGAAAATCGATTAAATGCCTTTCTGCTGGGGCTTGGAGTTTTAAAGTCTGCTCCATATTCAGGAGACTGCAGCAGCTCACAGTCCGCGAAACCCCACCCCCAACACTACCCCCCTGTCCAACACCGCCCCCACCCCCCAGCACAAAGTGCACGGGCCCCTGCCCTCAACACCGCCCCCGTCCAACCCTGCACCCCAACCCAGTCTAACACCGTCCCCAACACCGCCCCCATCCAACCCACCCCCCTGTCGAACCCTGCCCCCCCAACCCTGTCCAACAACGGTCCTGCCCCCCAGCACGAAGCGCACGATCCCCCGCTCCCATCCCCGCCCTCCACCGCAACACCCAGTCCCCCACCCCGGCCCCTCTCCGAGGCATTGGAATGTACACCAACAACAAGGCTGCTGCTGCTGTGTTTCTGGAGTAAGCCTCCAAATAGCGCACAGGTACACACACACACACACACACACACACTTTTACTGCAAATTTTTGACAGGTTCCACATTTGCCCTGTACAGGACAATGTTGGAGAGACTATTCCTGGGTAGCCGGGGTGGGGTTAGGGAACACCCTTCTGTAGGGAAAGTGTGGGGGGAGAGAGAGGGTGGGAGGTCAGCCATTTGGAGATAGTGCCTGTTTAATCACTGCAAACAAAAGACGCGATCACTGCTGGAAACACATCTTTGATGTAATGTTTCTATCAGGACCTCGAGATCTCCTTCAGATGATCTGATTTTCGGATAATTGGTATTCGGATAATCGAGGTTCCTCTGTATAAGTGTTTAATTGCCCTTCTACTAAATCCATAACCATTTCTTTTATATTTATATACAGTTTACATGCTTGTTTTTTGTGTATATGTATTTATACATATCCATAATCCACAAATACACAAAAATTATATTTCTCATAAAGCAAACCAATATGTCTGGACCTATGTCCTTTCACATTGCATGTTGGAATAAACAAGAACGGCAGCTACACAGTGGAATCTTAGCTCTCCAAAGCCTTTGTCAAACATTCAGTTCCATTGCATGAGGATCTGCAGTTGATGCTATTGTTCTTGACCTCAAACTATACTTTCCACAACATAAAGCTTATTTCACAGATGTGGTTAATGAACTCTTTTATTGTTGCTATCAGATTTTCCAGAGTGCTTGGTATACTCTCAACCAAAAGCATAAAACATATATAATGATTTCTTTAACAGCTATCTTGAAGTTCCGTTTCTTAGGATAAACATTCAGAAATAAGATTTGAGACACTCGTCCCTCAGTATTTTTGCATGTTACTGTTGAAATAAGTCACAGGACACTTACTATGAGGTGTTGGAGACATAGTTGATATTGCTTTTGATGTTTTCTCATTTGGAGAAACATTATCATCAGAAAAAAGAATGTAGGTTATTTCCAGTATACAAATCATAAACTCAGGAGTGAAGATGTTTGTTCAGGGTTGCACAATGTTTGGCAATATTTAGGTCTGCTCACATACTCATGATGTAAAGTGTGAGATTTATCTATATTATAATAGCATTTTCTTTTGAACTTGAATTTGAACTAGTGGCATGTAGTATTTGCATTGCATGTCTGAAGGGGTTTATTGATTAATTTGTACAGTCATGGTTATTTCTTTTAAAAAACAGTTTGAAAGAAATCTTGAAGGCTAATGGGAATTTGTTTACATTGTGAGAGTTTAATGAACAAAGTAAATGGTTGCATATTAGACTTTATGTTGAGAAGAGTTTTTTTTTCTTTTTTTAAAATTCATTTTGTGGGATGTGGGCGTCGTTGGCTGGCCAGCATTTATTGCCCATCCTAGTTGCCCTTGAGAAGGTGGTGGTGAGCTGCCACCTTGAACCACTGTAGTTTACCTACTGTGGGTTGACCATAATGCCAATAGGAGGAAATTCCAGGATTTTAACCCAGTGACAGTGAACAAATGGTGATATATTTCCAAGTCAGGATGGTGAATGACTTGGAGGGGAACTTGAAGGTGGTGGTGTTCCATATATCTGCTGCCCTTTTCCCCATATATCTGCTACCCTTTTCCTTCTAGACAGAAGTGGTTGTGGATTTGGAAGGTGCTCTCTGAGGATCTTTGGTGAATTTCTGCAGTGCATCTTGTAGATAGTACACATTGCTGCTACTGAGTGTTGGAGGGAGTGGATGCTTGTGGATGTAGTACCAATCAAGTGGGTTGCTTTGTCCTGGATGCTGTCAAGCTTCTTGAATGTTGTTGGGCTGTACTCATCCAGGCAAGTGGGGAGTATTCCATCACACTCCTGACTTGTGTCTTGTAGATGGTGAAAGTGAGGACTCCAGATGCTGGAGATTAAAGTTGAGAGTGTGGTGCTGGAAAAGCACAGCAGGTCAAGAGCATCTGAGGAGCAGGAGAGTCGACTTGATGAAGGGCTTTTTCCCAAAATGTCGACTCTCCTGCACCTCAGATGCTGCCTGACCTGCTGTACTTTTCCAGCACCACACTCTCGACTCTTGTAGATGGTGGACAGGCTTTGAGGAGTCAGGAGGTGAGTTACTTGCCACAGTATTCCTAGCTTCTGACCTTCTCTTGTAGCCACTGTATTTATGTGGTGACTCCAGTTAAGTTTCTGGTCAATGGTCACCCCCAGGATGTTGATAGTGAGGGAGTTAATGATGGCAACACCACTGAATGCCCAGAGGTGGTGATTAGATTGTCTCTTATTTCTGATGGTCATAGACTAGCACTTGCATGGCACAAATGTCAGCCCAAGCCTGGACACTGTCCAGATTTTGTAGCATTTGAACATGGACTTGTCGATTGTCGGAAAAATAAACATCTGGTTCAATATTGTCCTTTTGGGAATGAAATAGGACATAGAACATAGAACAATACAGTGCAGGACAGGCCCTCCAGCTCTCAATGTTTCACTGACCTATGAACTAATCTAAGTCCATCCCCTTACACTATCCCATCATCATCCATATGCTTATCCAAGGACTGTTTAAATGCCCGTTACGTGGCTGTGATGTTGGGTGGCATCTGGCATCTCTGCCATCTCCACCTGGTCTGGCCTACTCTAAGACTCACAGCAATGTGGTTGACTCTCAGTTGCCCTCTGAAATGACTTCGCAAGCCATTCAGTTGTACCAATTGCTCCTTTTGATTAGTAGAAACATTCATAGCTTGAAAAAAGAGATTTTAAGTTTTAGTTTATTAGGCTTTGCAGAAGTCTTGCTGAAACTAGATGTGCGAAATAGCTGCTTCTGAGAAAGGGAGATAGTTTAGAACAATGGAGAAATAGATTCCCTCAGCGTAAGGAATTTAAACATTTCAGAAGAGATTGATTAAACACTGAAGGGTTATTTGAAGCTGAGCAAGTTGTATGAATGCTCAAGTAAAGGCAATTAGACTGTCCAGGTTGGGAAATGAAGCCATAGTTAAGTCAACCTCTGTGTTTAAGAGTTTGGGAATTGACTATGGTGTTGGAGTATTGTAAAGGAATGTAATTAACAGGATTGTAGTTTACTGTGTGCTTTTAAGTCTTTAAAATTGAGTTATTTGCAAATAATTTTATTTATTTTGATTTTCATTTCTAATACATAAGAAACTTTTGTCTTTCTGCTAAAAACAAATCTGGAGCATTGTGTTTCAGTGAGAGGCCACCTCAAAATCAAAGAAAAGGCACAACAAAATATGAACTCTATGATCGGTCTGGGATGTGACTCGTCTAGTAATAACATCAGCTGGGATCACAACACAGTGAAGCAATCCATATCCAGATACAGCAAGACCAGGCTTTGACTGACAAGTGACTAGTATCATTTATGTTATATAAGTACCAGGCAACAACCAGTCTCCAGGAATCTAACAATCATCCCTTGATATGCAATGGCATTATCATTGCGGAATCCCTCATTATCAATATCATGGGGGTTACCATTGACTAGAAACTGGACTGGACTAGCCATACAAATCCTATAGATACAAAGGTGGATCAGAGACTAGGAAACTTGCAGTAAGTAACTCAACAGCTGACTCCACTGGCTACAAAGCACAAACCAGGCGTAACAGAATGTTTCCCACTTGCTTGGATGTGTGTAGCTTCAACAACACTCATGTAGCTAGACACTATCCAGGACAAAGTATCCCACTTTATTAGACCAATAGTCACCCCCTCCACCGCAGGTGTCCTGTAGTAACAGCATATAACTGCACTACAAGACAAACTGCAGCAATTCACCAAGGCAATAAATGCTAGCCCAGCCAGCAAAGTCCACATCTCATGCATGAATAAAAGCAAAAACATTACTTAACAAAATATGTTTTATATCACTGTACTTTAAAATGTACCTATTCTTTAGTAGGTAGAGGGAGAAGGAATTTACCAGTCTTTAACTCGAGAGAGATTTAGGTGTCTGCTTCCCAGTCATATGTGGCATTTGGCTCCTCAGAATCCAAGAAACCATATTTTAATAGGGCATCAATAAATTGTAGTTGCAAAGTTCCACTCCAGTCCACAATTCCTTTATGTCTATTTTGTATTTTTAATATAATCAGCACCAGACTGCATATAACAGACACAGTTAATGATTTCAGAAGGAAATTGGATAGGCACCCAAAGGAAATAAATCTGCTCAGCCAAGGTGATTGATCAGGGGAGTGGTATTGACTGAACTGCTCTGGAGACCAAATGACTTCCTTCTGTGCTGTAAGTGAATCAATAGCTGTGATAGCAGAGATTGTGGGCTGAGCCTTATTATTTTGGTTGAGTCCAAATTATATCAAGTTTTTTGAAGAGTTTCACACTGCAAGGCCCAATACGTTTTCTGGCCCGATTGTACCAAACTCACTGGATTAATTACTTTCCCCTTCCTTATGGTGTCATGCATATCTGATTTTGCCCCAATCTATTGTGCACCATTCAGAGTATATCTATGCAATGATTAACATCTGAACAAATGAATGGATGATTTATTTATTGCCAGCTGCATTTACAGTGAATAATACAGTAAAATATAGTGAAAAGCTTTAACAGACACCACATTCCAGCACCATTTTGAATAGTTTAAGAATAAAAAGGATAAAAGTTACAAAGCCAGCTTACCAACGCCATCAGCACCACCACCACCCTCATCCACAGCCTTGCCATTTCCTGTGGTCAATACACCAATGTAGAAGTTGCTATTCTGTAGGTGCCACCACTTAGCCCCTGGACCCACCTCGCTGACACTGTATTCCATGCTGAACACACACTCACCCCTCAACCAGGAATTCCTGACTCCACTGATGTCCTGATGACACCAGGAATCCTGGCTCCGGGCACAACATGCTGCTGCCTTTGCAAGGAGTCCTGTCAATGCCAGGAGTCCCCACTCTGGATCTAATAGAACCAAGAGTCCCTGTTTCCATAGCCAGACCAAGGTGATGCCGCCATCTCACCAAGAATCCTGCTGCGCACCTCCTTCCAAAATGTTGCTTTGTCGGTGCTGCCGCCGCCACCTGGAGGAGTTTGCCACTGTTGCCATCCCTGAAAGCCAGGAGGACATCCCTGCTGCTCCTGCCATCACCATGTCTACTGCTGGGAGGAGAAACCATTGTACACTCATCCCCCTTCAGCTGCCGCACAAATTTCACCAATTAACCCACCCCAATAGACAAAAACAAAGAAAAATTACATGAAAAATGAAAGAAAAAGAGAAGCATAAAGCAAGGACTGAAATCATGCAGGAGCAAAAGAGCCCCTAGCAGGAGCCTATATGTGGCCTTGCTACTCCACTGCATTGATCTTCTTCATATTTGTCATTTTATAAGGCTCCTGGGTTCCTTGCTGAGCAGCAGCATTCTGAAGCTGTCCTGCTTTTTGACAGACAGTGTTGGAATAGGTCAGAGAAGGTAAAGATGGCATTCTGTTTCTTTGACAAGATTCCCTGTTGGAAAAAAGTGGTGGCGAAGGAGTCTTCTTCTGGTAGAGAAGATTGTAATGTCAGATGCAATGGCTCTCACTGCCCAGAGGCTGCATCAGTGCAGCAAATCCTGCGACTGTTTGTGTGTAGCCATGGACAGATTGGCAGCTACCATGGAGAGCCAGCATCCTCAGGGGCTGCTAGAGTGGAGGGCACACCTGCACTCATTTCCTGTACCAAAGGCCTGGCGACAGGAGGTTGGAGGACCTTGACCCAGTCTAGCTACCCATCTTCACAGGAAGACAGGGTGGGGCCAGAATGCACCTGGCTGGAGGTGGTACCACACTACACCTTCCACTCAGGATACTGTAAAGGTGGGTGGTTCTTTCCCCTCCACTCTGCTTGTCCATCCAACCCTTGGAAGCTCTAACTGAGTTCTAGCCTGTGGCAAGAAGACCCTTGGCATATCTGGTCCATCCAGTGACAACTGTCTCTGGGGTTGTCTCACTAACCCTCCAGGATAAACAAGCTCAACAACTGAGTAGGCTCCCTCCAAACCAACCAGAGAACCTGACAATGAATAACACCATCCCAATTACCCTCTCTGAGCCATCATTTCTGTTCTGTCCTGCCCCACCTTGCCACCCTCTGGCAAATCCTGCAACTCACCCTTCATTTGTACTGTACCCCTGCCGAGTGCTTGCAGTCCCCAGTCATATGCCCTCATTTCCTCCCTCTGTTCTCTTAGTTAACAGGGATGGACTCAGCAGACCGACTGTGGCCAGCCTACTTGACTGACGTGACTGGACAGCATGCATATCTCCCCAGCTACGTGAGCCCTAAACTCTAAACTTGTTATCATGAACTTAGAGATAGTGAGAAAATGCTGGAGAGTGGATACAGAATGGACCTGGAGGAAGCACAACAGGTCAAGCAGCATCAGAAAGGGAGGGGCCTCGATGTTTTAGGTTGTAACCTTTCACCACGACCCTTTTGATCTGGGTTTTGCATTGGAAAGAGACCCACTTCCTGATGAAAAGCTCTGACTTGAAATGTCAACTCCCCTCCTCTGATGCTGCTTGACCTGCTGTGCTTTTCCTAGCTCCACTCTTTATCCACTTGTCATTATGACACCAATGGACTGACTGTGAATAGCTCACTGGACTGCAGAGGCATGAACCCCTTTACTCAAAACATCCTGACTGGGCACCTGACCATGGCCCATTTCCTGCACCGGTTTGGGAAGTCTTGACCTGCCTCCATGAATTTCATTCTGGACTACTCAGCTCAGACTTTGACACACAGCTGCCTGCTTGCTGCAGGCACAGTGTGCTTGCCTCATAACCTGCTGGCACACAGGTAGAGGTGTGAGACTGACGTAGCACACTGCCATACACTAAAACATGTACCTTCTAGGCAGAGGATTTCATAGCAGCAAGGCTAGTTGCCTGTTACTGTGACTGCGCTAATTGGTGCAGGAAGACAAGGCAGGATGCAGATAGGCTCTAACTGAGTGAGTGCTAAGAGAGCAAGTGCACAGCCCTAAGATGCAGTATGGTCCAATCTGTGAGCTGGGGCTGTAGCTCCAATCCTGCTGAAGGACTTTTGCCCGAAACGTTGATTTTCCTGCTCCTCGGATGCTGCCTGAACTGCTGTGCTTTTCCAGCACCACTCTAATATAGAACCTGGTTTCCAGCATCTGCAGTCATTGTTTTTACCCTGTATCCATGTGTAAAGTGACCCCAATTGCAGCCTTTCAATGCAAGTTCCTGGTGTGCCCTGCAATGCGAGTCTAATGTTTCCAAGCACACTGCAAAAGAACAATAGAAGTGCCAGGGTGATCATGACAGGTTGGTAGAAGTCAATCCAATGTCTGTGGTGGAAAGTATGTGTGGCTGGTGCTTGTGACTTGTGTTCTGAGATGTTCCTGCTTAGTGCACAGCTTGAGTCCATTTGTAGCAGGCAGTGAGCTGAATTCACCAGGCACGCACTCATGTTTCTTGGTTGAGTTTATCCAATGTCTAGCTTATTTGTCAATGTTGTTAAAATGGAAATCTGCCTTTTAATGAGGTCATTTGATGCGTTAACAAAGCATTTAATAAACACTAATTTCTGTAAATTGGCATTTTGCCACTGCCTACCAAGAATCTTGCCAGCACAAACAGAAATTGCTGGAAAAGTTCAGCAATGTGGTTGCATCTGTGGAGAGAAATCAGAGTTAACGTTTTGGGTCGAGTGACCTTTCCTCAGAATCTCACCACACTGCTTGTGAAAAGCATAAAATACAGAGCAAGTACGGCTGTTGAAGTGCAGTGGTAGTGTCTTTACCTTTGGGTCAGGTGGCCTTAGTTCAAGTCCTATCAGTTCCAGCACTGTGTAATAACATTTCTGAACAGATTAATTTAGAAAAATATCGAAAAGGAGCAAGATCATTTCTACATTTGTGTATGACAATATAAATATACTTTTTGTATCAAAATGACCCCTGCAGCAAAAAAAATGGATATGCATGCAAAGAATTGAAAGATTATCTGAGTGTTCTGCATGCTGTCTCAATGCAGCAACATCAATGCACAAATGAATGTGTCACAGCTCTGCAAATACTGCAAAATCATCTCATAATCTCTGCTTACAGAAATGGTATGAAACCAACAGATGGCACTGTTTTAATAAATGTTTCCTTTCAGTTTGTGCACCTCCCAACCAATTTATATTCATGACTGGAACTGTAGAATACTGTAACCTCAGAAGGAAGCCATTTGGCCCTTTCTGCTTCTCCCAGCTCTCTGCAATAATAATTCACCAAATGCTATTCCCCTGCCTTTTTTCTCATACACTTGCAAATATTTCCACTTTTGAGAATGATCCAATTATCTTTGGAAACAATGACAGAATCTACTTCCATCACAGTCTTAGCCAATGCATTCCAGAATTTAACCATTCACTGGATAAAAAGCATTTTTATCACCTAACCCTTGCTTCTTTTGACAATCACCTTAGATGAGCGTCCTTGGGCTCCAGACTCTTGGACCAGTGGGAAGAATTTCTCTTTACCTACTCTGTCCAGATTTCTCATGATTTATCCTCTGTTTCCCCATTCTATTACATAAATGAAATTTCTCATTCTTATGCTATAATATTGTGGAATATTTGTTGCACCCTCTCTACTTCCTTCATACAGTGTGGTACCCAGAATAGGATGCAATACTCCATTTGAGGCCAAACCAATGTTTTTTGCAGGTTTATCATGACTTCCTTTCTTTGTACTCAATGTCCTTCTATAAATCCCAGGATTGCTAATGCCATTTCTGAAGTAGCACTGTCCTCTTCAATGATTTATGTATATTTACCCTTCTCGCACCTCATATTGAATTGTACTCTATTTTATGTTGTCTCTTCTCATTCTTCCTAGTGAAATAAATCATGGCACACTTCTCTTCATTTAATTTTATCTGCCACTTGTTTGCCCATTCCACATTACAACATTTTGTATTTTCATCTTTACAGCTCTCAAAACTTCAAATTTCACCTACTACTCAGCTATTAATCTTCATCAAGAGGAACAAGGACCTTAACACTTTCTCCTGGGGAACTCCACTGTAAATGTCATCTTGCTTAAAAACATCTGTTCACCATTAATCTCTGATACCCATCACTCATCAATTTCATTTCCATGCTGCTACTGTCCCTTTATTCCATGAGCTCGAACTATACTCATGAGTCAGTTGTGTATGCTGTTATATGAAATATCATTTGGAAATCCATGCCATTCATGTTTAAAAACTCAAGCAAGTTAGTTACACATACTTTACACTTAAGAAATTTGTGCTGGTTTTCTGTAATTAACATTAATGTTCTCAAATGCCTATTAACTTGGCTTGAATTACCATTTCCAAAAACTTCCCTTTCAAAGTTAAATTGACTGGCTTGGACTGTAATTGCTGGTCTTATCTGAAGGCATTTGATAAAGTGCCACATAAAGGGTCGTTGCACAAGATAGCAGGTCACTGTACTGTGGGTAATATATGAGCACAGATTGAGGACTGGTTAACATAGAAGGCAGAGAGTAAGTTTTAAGGGGTCTTTTACATGTTAGAAAGACATAGCTAGTGGAGTGCCTCAAAGATCAGTCAACAGCTTTGATGATTAGAGGAGTGGGCAGTGTGTAATGAATTCAAATTTGCTGATAGTACAAAAACAGATTGGAGGGTGGGTTGTGATGAAGACAGAAGGAATCTAAGGGCATTACAGACAGGATGAGTGAGTGAGCAAAATCTTGGCAGCTGGAATTTAATGTGGGAAAGGCATGCGCTTTAGTCGGGAGAAACAAAAGGTGGAGTATTATTTAAGCAGAAAGTACATCACAAAGGTATCTGGGTGTTTTTTTATCCATGAATCACAAAGTTACCATCCAGGTGCAGTTAGTAATTGCAACGACAAATGGAATTTTGGCCTTTATCACGAGCAAGTTGGAGTTTAAAAATAGGAAAATCTTGTTACAACTGTACAGGATAATGGTGAGGCCACATCTGGACTACCGTGTACAATTTTGGTCCCTATTTTTAAGAAAGGGTATATTGGCATTGGAGGCAGTTCAAAAGAGATTCAATAGGCTGATTCCTAGTGAAGGGATTGACTTATCGAGAACAGCTAAAAAAGTTAGAATGGGAGTGATGTTTTTTGAAATGTAGAAGATATTGGGGCCTGACAGGGTAGATGTTTTCATTAGTGGCAGAATCTCAGACTGAGGTCATTGATACAAAATAAGGGAACACTTATTTGAAACTGAGCTGCAAATGACTTTATTTTCTCAGACGGTACTGAATATCTTGAATTCTCTACACCAGAGAATTGAGGAGGCAAGATAACTGAATATATAAGAGGAGGAGGTAGAAAAAGATGTTGATGTAAAAAGGACTTGAGGGCTATGAGAAGCTTGAATGAAAGAACAGATGAGGCTGAGGCAGATCAGCTATGATCATGTCAAATGGTGGAGCATGCTTGAAGGGCCACTCCTGTTCCAATTCCTTACATTACACCATTTTTTGAGCAAGAGTGCTTTGAACATTTGCAATTCTCCAGTCCTCTGGTAACATCTCTCTGCTGAAGGAAGAATGGAAAAACTTCTAAATCTTTCTCACTAGTTGGTGGCCTATAGAATATTTCAAGTAATATCATTGTGCCTTTCTTAGCTTGAACTAAATAAATTCTATCCCTGAACCATCTGGAACATCCTCCATATCCAGCTTTGTTATATCCTCCTGAATCTAATGTATCCCGACTGATTTTCATCTCTGTAATGGCAAGCTATGTTGTCAGTTACAGCCGTTTCAGTAGCATTTGACTTGAAACCACCTTAACATAGCTAGAGACCGAATTTGTTGCCAAACAAAGCAACTCAGGAGTGCAGATGCTTAAGTCCTTAAAAATGGAGTTGCAAGTCGTCAGGACTGTGAAGAAAGCGTTTGACACATTGTCTTCATTGGTCAGAAAATTGAGTATTGGAGTTGGGATAGCACAACACGTCAAGCAGCATCCAAGGGACAAAAGAGTTGACGTTTGAGCATAAGCTCTTCATCAAGAGCTTATGCTCGAAACAACAATTCTCCTGCTCCTCAGATGCTGCCTGACCTGCTGTGCTTTTCCAGGCACTTTCGATTCTGATCTTCAGCATATGCAGATCTCACTTTCTCCTAGGAGTTGAGCTATCATTTTTGCAGCTGTACAGGACATTGGTGAGGCCACTTTTTGGAATATAGCATACTATTCTGGTTGCCCTTTTATATGAAGAATGTTGTTAAATCTGTGAGGGCGCAGAAAAGATTTACAAGGATGTTGCCAGGACTGGAGGTTTTGAGTGTAAGGAAGCTGGGGCTATTTTGCCTGGAGCAGAGATTGAGAGGTGACCTTATAGAGGTTTATAAAATCAGGACAGGCATGGATAGAGTGAACAGCAAACATTGTCCTCGGCTGGAGGAATCCAAAGCTAGAGAGCATAGGTTTAAGGTGAGATAGGAAAGATTTAGAAAGGATCTGAGGGGTAGCTTTTTCATGCAGAGTGTGGTGCATGTATGGAATGAGCTACTAGAGGAAGTGATGGAGGTAGGTACAGTTATAACATTTAAAAAGCATCTGGGTGGGTAAATGAATAGGAAGGGTTTAGAGGAATGTAGACCAAATACTGGCAAATGGGACTAGGTCAGATTAGGATGTCTGGTTGGACAAGTTTGACCGAAGGCTCTGTTTCCATACTGTGTGACTTGATGGCTCTGTATGTCTTTTACTAAGCTTATACATTTATCTGCTGAGCCACTGGGTGAGCTTTCAGGGATTGCTTTAGTGCACTGTTTGAGCAATATTTAATGCAGGCCTGCCAAATGGAGAGTCAGCTGAGGTCCTCCACCTTCTCCTTTGAGGAAGGCCTGTTGAATTAATTTATTCTTAAGGCACTTAAATGGACATCGGTGGATCTTCCCTGTATTTAATGATCATGGAAGTAGAAATCCCACTGGGAGAGGCAGCTGCCAGGGATAAATCGAGTGTTGCTGATGGATCCAGGTCACAATTGATTGAGGGCAGGATGTTTTTGGATAAAGACCTATTCTGGCTGGCTCTGAGCAAGCTCCCTTTTCCCAATGTTTGATTCCTTAATTAGGCCCTTTTCAGGACATTTTGTTTCTGACAAGATGACTGGATTTAACACTTCTGGCTGAACAAAAGCAGCAGCAGATTGAAGCCCTTAAGTGCCCTCATAATGGCTCAGTTGGCACTTGGCAGGAATGCCTCCTCACTGAGTTAAAAGGCCCCTCCTTGAAAGTCGTCTAATGGGTGGGCATTAATTCTGCCCTACAATTCAGGTTGCGCTATTAAAAAAGATACTTATATTAATTCATGATCCTTTTGCCATAACTCAGGAATACAAAGTTTTACATTATGTAATGTCCTTTCAAAATCATCCACCAATATTTTGAACAATAAACTGTATCTACATTATTATTTATTCTCTATTCTTCTCTATATTTTATAGGAAAATATTCATGGTAAAATTATAAAAAGAAAATGGTAACATTGTTCCTACCTATGGTGTCAGGCAGCTGTTGCAGCAGATTGGATGAAAGCAGGAGGTCCTCCAGGCCTTCGCATCCAGAAATATCTGACTCAATCGTTTCTATTCTATTCTTTGACATATCCAAGTATGTCAGATGTTTCAACTTTGCTAGAGGCTGAAAAAAAACAAAAAAACAAACAATATATGTAATATGTTAAATTTTCCTTCCTTTCTTTTCCATCTCTGTAAAGACCATACATTTTCTGATGTCTGGACCTAGCTTCTGGTACCTCAAACAAATGCCAATGTCTGAATATGCACTTAGCTAATATCAATATGCTACACTTGACCCCTCTCATGCATGAAACATGCCATTGACAAGTATGAGCTGTTTGTCTAGCTCAATGACATTGAGGCTATTTGCAGAATTTTTGCTCCTCTTTCTCCTCCTGTTTCTACACTTTAGCTTATTCAGTACTCTGCTGCCTGTAATCTACTTTGCATCAATTTTCACTCACACCTCATTCCAGTTCTTGTTGAACAATGTGAATAGCACCACAAATGTTTGATTTTTCTCTTCCCTCACTTAAGGATTAACATTGGTACTTCAATATCTTAAAGATATGTTTAATTAACCTATTCAGATGTGTTATGGCACACCTTTGGAGAGATGGGACTTGAACCTAGCCCTCTGGGTCTGGAATATTACCACTATGGCACTGTTTCCCTTATACTGTCCCTAGGGCTGTCGTGAATAGAACACGCAAAACTGTCACTAACTTGGGATAATTTTTACGTGGTTCGGAATTGATTGTTTGATGATTAGCATAATTGGATCAGCTTTTCCTTGTCCACTATTGAGTATATAGTGTTATGGACCAGATCCCTTCAAAACATGTCAAGAAAGTAGCCCAGACTCTAACTTTGCTCGTTGTTTTAAGCAGGTGTACAGTGGATATTCCAGGAGTGATGCAGCTGGCCCAACCACTTAATTTTTGGTTTAAATGAAATACAAACAGAAGAGAACAGAATAAAGAATAACTTAACCCATCTGAAAACCCAACAGATTATCCCAACTTAATGATGCTGTTCCAAATATTTGCAACAATCCCCCATAAACAATCCTTGGCAAACAAGGCAAAATCAAACACAGGGTCATACAGGAGAGAAACAGATGGCAGAGGGATTCAGCATGGAACACCTTCTTCCACATAGCTGTTGAATTGAATTGAATTGAATTGAATTTATTGTCACGTGTACTGAAGCACAGTGAAAAGCTTTGTCTTGCGAGCAATACAGACAGATCACAGAGCTAAGTAGTATAGATAAGTAAACAATAGGTAAACAGCAGCAAAAATAAAAACACAGATACAGACGAATGCTAAGAGTTTGTGAGTCTATTTAGTATTCTAACGACAGTAGGGGAGAAACTGTTACTTCTATAACTTCTTTCCAATGGTGGAGACTGTAGAAAAGTATTGTCAGAGTGGGATGGATCTTTGAGAATGTTGGTGGCCTTTCTTGACAGCCGGCCTGGTAAATGGATTCTATCGGTGGAAGGTTGGCCTTTGTGATTGTCTGAGCCGAGTTCACCACTCTCTGTAAACGTTTCCAATCTTGAATGATACAGTTGCCGTACCAGGTTGTGATACATTCCGACAGAATACTCTCAACGGCGCACCTATAAAAGTTGGCAAGGGAATTCGCCATCATGCCAAATTTCCTCAGCTGCCTGAGGAAGAAGAGACATTGTTGGGCCTTTGTAACCAGTGCTTCCACATGAAGAGTCCAAGAAAGCTTGTTGTGGATGACCACTCCCAGGAGATTCACACTGTCCGCTCGTTCGATCTCTGTGCTGTTAATGTGTAGTAGGGCATGAGTAACATTCCGCCGAAAGTCAATAATGAGTTCCTTGGTTTTGCCGGCATTGAGAGCTAGGTTGTTCTCAGTGTACCATTTTTCCAGGTCTTCCACCTCCCGTCAGTAGTCTGTTTTGTCGCCATCTGAGATTCGACCGACTATGGTGGTGTCATCAGTGAACTTGTAAATGGCATTAGTTGGGTATTTGGTGACTCAGTCATGGGTATACAGTTAGTAAAGTAGGGGGCTGAGTACGCACCCCTGGGGTTGGGGGCGGGCTCCAGTGTTGAGTGTTAGTGAGGATGAAATATTGTCCCCAATCTTCACTGATTGTGGCCTGTAGGTCAGGAAACTGAGGATCCAGTTGCAGAGAGTGGAGCTTAGTCCGAGATCACTAAGTTTAGTAATCAGTCTTGTGGGATAATAGTGTTGAAGGCTGAAGTGTAGTCAATGAGTAGGTTTCTTCCATCACTATTCTTGGTGTCAAGATGTTCTAGGGAGGAGTGAAGGGCAAGTGATATGGCATCTGATGTGGATCTGTTGGTCTGATAGGCAAATTGGGGTGGGTCAAGAGTAGTGGGGAGGCTGGAGTTGATTAATGCCATGACCAGCCTTTCAAAGCACTTCATGACCACCGAAGTTAGGGCCACTGGATGGTAGTCATTGAGACATGCTGCACGAGCCTTCTTAGGACAGAGGTGATGTTGGCCTTCTTGAAACAGGCACGGACAATGGCCTGCTGCAGGGAGAGACTGAAGATGTCCGAGAAGACCTCTGCCAGTTAATCTGCGCGTGCTCTGAGTGCACGGCCTGGTATTCCGTCTGGTCCCATCACTTTCCTTGGATTCACACTAAGGAAAACTTATCTGACCTCTGATGCAGTGACTGTTGGGAGCGTTTCATCAGGACTTGTCGGAATGGGTATTACCTCTCTGCCGAAGTTCAGCTCAAAGCGAGCACAGAAGGTGTTGACACGATCTGGGAGGGATGTGTCATCATCTGCTATCTTGCACTGTCTCTTTTTCGAACCTGTGATGTCATTCAGTCCTTGCCATAGTCGCCAGGTGCCTGTCTGAGTCTCTATTTTGTATCGGTATTGGTCCTTGGCTCTCTTAATGACTCTGCAAAGGTCATACCTGGATTCCTTATATTTCAGTGGGTCTCCTGATCTGAAGGCCTCAAGCCTGGTTTTTAGTTCTGTTTCTTGGACCAGCAGCCTTAAACTGGCTGCCCACTTTCAGTGAACAGCCAGACTGCTAAAACCAAACCAAACCAGAGAAAAGCTGAGCTGGGAGAACTGGCCACTCCCCTTTCATTGTACAAGTGTTTTTTTTTAACATGAAAACATTCTTACGTAGATCAACCACAGACAATTTGGGGTAGTCTGTGTCTTTACGACCTCCTGATAAAAATGCCAAGGACAGCAAAACCTTGTTAAAGGAGCAGCATGGTTACAATAGTAATTGGTTGTTAATTAAATTTAAGCAATGGACATTAACTGAGCTATCTGCTCCAGAGGTGAGTAATAACATTTCTGAACAGTTTGATTAGAAAATATCGGCACTGTTATTCCCCAGCAGTCAATATTATGCTAAGGGGCTCTTGTGACATGGTACTGGTGTTGTTACCTCTGAGCTGGGAGGCCCAGGCTCAGGTCCCAACTGCTCCAAAAGTGTATCATTACATATCTGATCAGGATCATTAAGAAGATCTATAACTTGCTCCACTACAGGCACTTCCATGACAGGATGATGAACATATCCGATATATGGCTCAAAGATATGGCTCTTGAAGTCAACAGTAGTTTCTTACCTCTGGGCCAAGAGGTCCAGCATCAGGTCCCACTGACTGTGGAGATGCATCATAACATGCCCAAACATGTTGACTTAAATTCAATTAATAATAAATTTAAAATTGTTCTTGCTGATTTGAAGTACATATGTGCTTTATATGTCTTTAAATAAAAGCATGTAGGATTAGTAATCCAGATGCCTGAGAAGGGAAAGATTTAAAAGGGACATGAGGGGTAGAGGGTGGTGCATATATGGAAGGAGCTGCCTGAGGAAGTGGTAGAGATGGATACACACACAACATTTAAAAAAAATTTCAACAGATACATAAATAGGAAAGGTTTAGAGGAATATGGGATAAATGCAGGCAAATGGGACTGGTTCAGTTTCGGAAACCTGAATTGCATGGACGAGTTGGACCAAAAGGTTTGTTTCCATGCTGTATGTCAGTATAACCTCAGTTAACATTCTGGGTAAATGGGTTCGAATGCTATTATACCTGATAGTAATGACTGGATTCAATAAAAATATTACATGTGGAACTATCGTTGGTTGTTCCAAAAACGCACTTGTTTCACCGATGTCCTTAAGGGAAGGAAACTTGCCATCCATACCTGATCTGGTCTATATGTGACTCCAGATCCATAATAATGTGATTGAATATTAACTGCCTTTGGGGCAATTAGGGATGGGCAATAATGACTGGTCCAACTAGTGACACCTTCATCCCTTAACAAATAGAAAAGATTTCTGCCTGACTGCTGACTGTCCAACTTTCCTCCTCATTCCCCTGTCAGCCAATTAGTTGAATGGTTCTTGGCTTCAGCTACCATTTCTCCCCTTGAAATATGCAGGATTCACCCCTTTGACAAACAAAAAACTCTCAACTCCTCTGTCCATGCACACGCCATTGCATCTTCAACTTTCCTTTTCTCTCCAATTCCCTTCAAAGTGTTGTATCTCCCAAATACGTTTCCATCTCTCCTGGAACAAAATGCTTGAACCCCTCCAATCAAATGTCTGGCTCGATCACGGTACTGAAATGTCTCTTAACAGAATCACATATGACATGTCAATGTTAACTATTTCACATCGTCTTTCCTGACCTCTCTTCAGCATTTGATATTGTTGACCACAGCATCAGCCCGCAACACC
This sequence comes from Hemiscyllium ocellatum, assembly GCF_020745735.1. Taxonomy (NCBI): domain Eukaryota; kingdom Metazoa; phylum Chordata; class Chondrichthyes; order Orectolobiformes; family Hemiscylliidae; genus Hemiscyllium; species Hemiscyllium ocellatum. The sequence continues at coordinate 60,943,299 of NC_083409.1, read as the reverse complement.
TTTCCAACCTAATCTGCTGCGTGGGACTGCTTTGGCCTAGTTCCGTTCTTATCTGTCTCATTGTAAACATAGGAACATAGAAAATAGGAGCTAGCACAGGTCATCTGGTCTTTCATGCCTCCTCTGCCATTCAATATGATCATGGCTGACCATCCAACATCCTGTTCCCATCTTTTCCTCATATCCTTTGATCCCTTTAGCCCAAGAAATTACATCGAACTCATTCTTAAAAACATTTAATGTTTTTCTCAACCACGTTCTGTAGCAGAGAATTCTACAGGCTCACAACTCTCTGGTGAAGAAATTTTTCCTCATCTCAGTCCTAAGCAGCCTACGCCATATCCTTGGATTGTGATCCCTTATTCTGGACTCCCCAGTCATCAGGAACCTACTTCCTGTTTTCATCTTGTCTAGTTCTGTTAGCAATTTATAGGCTTCTATACGATGTCCCCTCATTCTTGTAAACCCCAATGAATACAGTCCTAACTAACATATCTCTCTTCATATGTCAGTCCTTCCTTCCCAAAAATCAGTCTGGCAAACCTTTGTTGCACTCCGACCACAGCCGGAACATCTTTTCTCAGAAAAGGAGACCAAAACTAAACACAATACTTCAGGTGCGAGCTCACCAAGGCACTGTAGAATTGCAGCTAGACATCCCATCCCCTGCACTCAAATCCTCTTGCTGTGAAAGCCAACATAACACTTGCCTTCTTCTCTGTCTGTTGCAGCTGCAGACTTAATATCATCCACTGACATACAAGGATACCCAGGTTTTGCTGCACACCCTCTTTCATAACTTACCGCCAGTCAGATAATAATCTGACTTCCCGTTTCTGTTACCAAAGTGGATTGCCCCACATTTATCCACATTATAATTCATGTGCCACTATTTGTCTACTCACTTAACTTGTCCAAATCATACTGAAGCATCTCTGCACCCACCTCACAGCTTCCCTCCCATTTAGCGTTGTGTTTTCTGAAAACTTGGAAATATTATATTTAGTTCTCTCACCTAAATCAGTCATATATAATGTGAATAGCTGGGATCTATTCCATGTATTCCTCCATGATTCACTGCCTTCCACTTGGGAAAAGACCTATTTATTCCTATTCTTCGTTTCCTATCTGCAAATCAGTTCTTTATCCAAGTCAGTACACTACCCACAATCATGTGTGCTTTAATTTAGCCAGAGAATGACTTCTAATGGCCTCTCTTCACACTACTACATTGGTGCCTCTGGTGTTCCCCTGTTTGGCTCCCTCATAAGGATCTATCCATGATTCCCCTTCCCTCCTATTACTCATCTACCTGTTGTACTTTGGTGACAACATCTGAAAATACAGGTCGTATTTAATGGATCAGATGGGCCAATGGGCCGAGAAGTGGCAAATGGAGTTTAACTCAGATAAATGCGAGGTGCTGCATTTTGAGATAGCAAATCTTAGTGGGACTTATACACTTAATGGTAAGGTCCTAGAGAGTGTTGCTGAACAAAGAACCTTGAAGTGCATGTTCATAGCTCTTTGAAAGTGGAGTCGCAGGTAGATAGGATAGTGAAGAGGGTGTTTAGTATGCTTTCTTTTATTGGTCAGAGTATTGAGTACAGGAGTTGGGAGGTCATGTTGCAGCTGTACAGGACATTGGTTAGGCCACTGCTGGAAAATTGCATGCAATTCTGGTCTCCTTCCTATCAGAAAGATATTGTGAAACTTGAAAGGGTTGAGAAGAGATTTACAAGGATGTTGCCAGGATTGGAAGATTTGAACATGGGGAGAGGCTGAACAAGCTGTTTTCCCTGGAGCATCGGAGGCTGAGGGGTGACCTTATAGAGATTTACAAAATTATGAGGGGCATCGATAAGATAAATAGACAACATCTTTTCCATGGAGTCGGAGAGTCCAGAACTAGAGGGTGTAGGTTTAGGGTGAGGGGGAAAAGATATAAAAGAGACCTAAGGCGCAACCGTTTCACACAGAGGGTGGTATGTGTATGGAATGAGCTGCCAGAGGAAGTGGTGGAGGCAGGTACAATTGCAACATTTAAAAGACATTTGGATGGGTATATGAATAGGAAGGGTATGGAGGGATATTGGCAGGGTGCTGGCAGGTGGGACTAGATTGGGTTGGGATATCTGATCGCATGGACTGGTTGGACCGAAGGGTCTGTTTCCATGCTGTACATCTCTATGACTCTATGACTCAATGACACTGTCTGACTCCACATTTGTTTCAGGTTATCTGTTGCTAAATCCTCATTGTTATTTCTGGACTTGATTATTTTAACTTCAAGATGGGCTTCCCACTTTCTAACTTGTGTGAACTTCAGTCATCCAAAACTTTGCTGTCTGTGTTGCATTACACAAATGCCATCTGTCCATCAGTCAAATGCTTATTGATCTACAGCGGTGTCTAATAGGATGTGTCTTAATTTTGATGTTCTTATCCATGTTTCAAATCCCTCCCTGATCTTGACCTTCCCCATCATGACTCTTTGGTATTTAATCTTCTGAACTACAATCCTGTGAAATTGCTACATTTCTCCAATTCTGATCTCTTGAGCATCCCTGATCTTAATGACACTACAATTAGCAATCATGTCTTCACAGCAATTAAGGCTCCAATCTCTATATTTCTTCATTAAATAACTCAGGTCCTCTTTCTTTCCTTCTTCCTCTAAGATGCTCTTTAACACCTATTTCACTGACCAATGGCCATCTGCTCTCATTTCTCCTAATGCGGCTTATTATCAAATTTTATTCAATAATGTACCTGTGGATCTATATAAGATGCTATAAAGTAGATGTGTTATTTTTTTCTAGTCTGTATAGTTTGTTAACAAATCCTTAATTTTATTAACTAAGCCTAGTTGTAAGCTCAAGTTGAAAAGTACAACTTTTTTTTAACCAGGCAAAATAGGTCTGATTTTAGAATACAATGTAAACTGCTAGAGCAGCTTGCGACAGTGTAAGACCTGCTGGAATGTCCAAGAGACAGCAACTAGACCAGAGGCAGGTCAAGGAAGTAGCTGAGGGTAACATCAAATGCAATATACACTGATTTCCCTTCAATGTGTTAACGCAAAATTCAATAATGAGTTGATATATTAGACCAAGAGGAGGGGAAAATATCAATACATTGATCTATTCAATACATCAAAATTTTGTGTCTCAGGAGTGAGCTATGCATTCTTTTGGGTTATATTTTATACTCAGCTAAGTCGGTATTAAGAATTAATGGCTGACTCAGGTTTCCAACCTTTTTCACAATTTGTTTTGGATGGATCACCTTTCTCAGTTTCATTAAAGTGCTATCATCAAGCATTCCTGGAGCACCAATAGAAAGACAGCATGGAAAGTGAAACCTTCTTTGGTTTTAAGCATTGTTTGATAAAAGTAGTTCTGGCTGTACCAATATAATATTTTCATGTTGCACAGCTGTCATTCATGTGCTTTCTCACAGCAAGATTATCAATTTAATTTTGATGCAAACTGAATAATGTTTTATGCTATAAGATGGAAATTGGAACTTCAAACACATTTTGTGGGGGACTCTTACCACAAACAGAAAAAGGGAGACATTGTCACCCTCACAAATTAAACTGGATTTGAGCCCAAGATTCTAGATGCAAGGTGACAATGTACTAAAACACTGAACTTCTCAGTCTCATTTTGGCCAAACATTTAATCATTCTTTACTTAAGCAATTACCAGATGATTTTAATGAAAATTCATAGACAAGTATCTGTTGTGAATATTCCAAGTTGTTTCAACACTTGCATCCTTATGCACTTGAGCAGAAATATGCTCCACAAATTTGAGAAAGGGAGAAGGAAGAAAAGCTAAAATGAAGTATTTGACTTTTGGGAAAATTAGCTGGCAGAGTGAAATGTAAAACATTTTCACTGCTACATAAATGAATACAAATCTGTAAACTTCGAAATGGGAATTGATTAATAAAAATATTGGTGTTTGATTTGATTAAGTTATTACATTTAACAATAAAATGTAAATACATATTAAAGGGATGTGGTCTCCTATGAAAACATTTTGCTGAAACCTTTATCCATTTTATTGCAAGCATTAGTTTGATAATTCTTAGTCATACTGAAAAGGATATTGCTCTTTCCCAACCAATACTTTTACCATGACAACCATGATACATAGATTTGTGTCTTGTTGCCTAGTATATATAAAAGAGATTGTTCATCTTTTCAATTGTTTAGAAGAGATTATTTAATACTATTTAAGAAACAGGCAGAATTGCCAGGCATTGCAGTGGAAAATCTAGACTGTTAAAGGGATTGTGAAAACAGTCAGAAATTTTGTTCAGGAAGGTTGCAGGAATTTGTGAAACATATTTTGAATACGGTGACACGAAATAAGTGAGGTGCAGTAGGTTTTGCAGACAGCACCTTAACTGAAAAGAAAAAAAAGACTTACATTATATTGTGCCTTTCATGACAGCTGAAAGTCCCAAAGCACTTTACAGCCAGTGAAGTGCTTTGAATGCAGTTATTGGTTTAATATATGCAATATGGCAGCTAATTTACATGTAGCAAATACATGTTTTGCAGAATTTTCATGCTGTTTTCATATCCATATAAATGTAAGTGATTTCCAAGGTTTTTCCAACTGATTTGTTTTATGCATGATACTAGCCCTTGGGGAAATACGGCAGTGTTTTGACAATTGTGTTTCTAGTCAGACATAGAGGAGATTAAATAACTTGTTATGCCGATCAATGCATCACACACTTGTTCAAATTATTTACACATGGAGGCATGGGATGTGGCTGAGGTATTCAATGAATGCTTTGTACTTGTCTGTACCAAAGAGTTGATTTTACCCAGGCTGAAGTGACAGAAGAGGAAATTGTGTCACTAAAAGTTTTACAATTAGCAAGGAAGAAGTGTTGGATAGACTATACTTTAAGTTGACAAAACTCCAGGACTGGATGAGGTGCACCCAAGGATATTGATAGAAGTGACAATAGAAATGCCAAAGGCACCAGCCATAGTCTTTCATCTTCCCTAGACTTAGGGGAGGTGCCTGAGCACGGGACAATTGCAAATATTATGGCCCTATTTCAGTGTAAGTTGTAAGAATAAACTAAGTTTGATTTTAATGGTGGGGCAACTTCTAGAAATAATCATTTGGGATAGAATAAGCAGTCACATGGAGAAAGGTGAGTTGATGAGGCATAATTGGCATGGAGTTCTAAAGGGGGAATTGTGTTTGAATAATTAAGAATTTTTGAAGAGGTTACAGAAACCATTGATGAAGGTAATACCATTGATATGGTGTATGTGGATTTTGAAATGGCATTTGATATGGTGCCACATAACAAATTTATAAGAAAAATTACAGTTCACAGAATAAAAGGCACAGTAGGAATGTGGATAAAAAATTGAATAATAGGAGATTAATGATAAATGGATATTTTTCAGGCTGGAGAATGATTTGTACCAGAGTTTCCCAAGGCTTGATATGAGAACCCTAGTTTATCCTGACATATAATAATGATCCAGATGTTGATGTGCAGGGGACAATTTAAAAGTTTGTGGAATATACAAAACTTGGAAACATTGTAAACAGTGAGGAGAACTCCAAAAGGACAGAGAGCAGTTGGTGAAATGGGCAGATAAACAGCAGATGACATGGAAAATACATCTTGGTGGAAGAACATGGAGAGTTTATAACTTTGAATCAGGGTAGGTGACTATTTAGATGACTACTTGAATAGAAACAATGTTAAAGAGTACAGGGAAAAGTCAGGAAAATGACACCATGTCAGAATACTCATTCAGAGAGCCAGTCAAGACAGAAGTGGTCAGATATTTGATATAATAAAGTGAAAGTTTGGACACAAACCTAAAGAGCAATGCCAACATGTTTTAGATTAGACTTACAGTGTGGAAACAGGCCCTTCGGCCCAACAAGTCCACACCGACCCGCCGAAGCGAAACCCACCCATACCCCTACATTTACCCCTTACCTAACACTACGGGCAATTTAGCATGGCCAATTCACCTGACCCGCACATCTTTGGACTGTGGGAGGAAACCGGAGCACCCGGAGGAAACCCACGCAGACACGGGGAGAACGTGCAAACTCCACACAGTCAGTCACCTGAGTCGGGAAGTTGTTGTCTACCTTAGCTGAGGTGCCAGCTCCCCCTTTGTTTAAGATAATCCTGCTCTCCCTTGTTCAACTACATGCATGAATAGCAGTTACAGGAGTTTCCTGATATTCCACCTCCATTCACCCTCAGCAGCCATCAATTATGTGGCTGAATTGCCTCTGGGGTCACTGAGACCCTTCATTTAATGCATCCACACAAGGGTGTGTCTGTGACCTGGAAAAACAATCCAAGCTCCCAAAACCACCTCCAACTGGAAAATCCAGCACTTGGGAATTTGCTTCCCACATTCATTGAGAGTGAGCTTCAGGTACGACTGTTGGCAACTTGTGGGTATGGTAATACAATGCATTATATAGTCATCAAAGTATTAAAGTATTAGCAAACACCAACAAAATACTTGTAGCGAAATTAGTATATTTATTGCAACAGTACTTCTTAAAATCCCCAGCTCATGCCATTTCATCCTCCCCATGTCATTTTTCAGATGCCATATCCATCCATTCATTTTTCTCATATCATCTCCTTCCATCCCATCCCTTCTTCCTATGCTCCCCCTCCTTTACTGCAAACATGCTCTCACATTCCCAATTCAATATGCTCCAAACATTTCCCCCTTTCCTTTGCTTTCCCACTCCCCATGTCCTTCCCCCAAAATTAACTAAATTTTTATAAACTAATTGTCAAGAAAAGAAGATTATCAATAGAGTTCTGATATTGTGTAGATTCTTACCCCAGGCAATGTCTGTATTGAGTTATTATCCATCCACAGCTCTTTCAGGCTCTGCAATTGTTCCAGGACTTCAGGCTAAAGAAACAAATAACTGTGTAAAGCCATTAGTCCATTTGTACTGAAATCAACATTTGATTGAATTAATACAGCTGGTTGCCACACAGACCTTATTACAACCTAATATAAATCATTTCATCTCCAAGTTAATTGGGATGCTCCTTGCCCTGCAAATATGCCTCCAAGTAATGGACAATTAAATTAATGATAATTTTCTGTGTGCACCCTCTGTCGTCAAAATGAATATACATTTAAATGTTCAAATGTTTTGTGATTGCACATTCAGCTATATTGTTCCAACCCTCTCAAATTTCAGTTGTTCACATCTCTACTTAGCACTTCCACTCTGTCTGCACAGATTTCCTTAAGCCATCACTTTTTGATGATGTTTTTTAAAACATAGAAATTCAGAGCAGGAGTAAGTCATTCAATTGCTAACTTTTGTTTTAAAATAAAGAATCCTCAAATATCTCAATGGAAAAAATTTAATAGACAACATTTTAATTATAAAACTTTTTCTGTAATGATCAAAATAAGATCAGCATTATTCAAATATTCATGCAGAGAGAGAAACAGAGGTAAGGTGGGAGTCCAACATAACTCTTTTTCAGAACTGAAGAAAAATCTGATGAGCCCATTCTGAAATGTCAGATCAGTCTTGAAACACGAACTGTTTCTCTCTCCACAGATGCTGCTAGAGCTGTCGAGTTTCTCCAGCATTTTGTTTTCATTTCAGATTTCCAGCAGTATTTCGCTTTTGTAACTAAAACATTATTTGGAAGAGTTAAAAGAATTTAAATTCAATGGAACAATGGTCTAAATGTTTCAGTCTCTGGATCACAGGTCATCAAATGGGTAAATATATTTTGTTTTATTCAATACCACAAACAATACTGGCATACAAATGGCATCAAACAATCAAGCAGACCAAAATTTCCTCTCAGTTTTCCATGCCAGTTCAAATCTTCAAGGGCCTTGATCAACCATTAGATTCCATCTGAATGTTCTGCATATAATTGTCATCAGCAATCTCGAGTAAATCTTATGAATCAATCCAGTTTACTCTTATAAAATTGCTCTTTCCACTAAGAAATTTGCTTCTTCCCCTTGTCCCATTTGCTACTAACGGAAAATAATCTTTTCTGGGAAAGGTTTATTTCTTCTTCCTCAAGCGGTTACAATGAAACTGCCTTTACTTTCTGTTCTGAAATGCAGCAAAACACCATTGGATCATAGGGTCATAGAGATGTACAGCATGGAAACAGACCCTTCGGTCCAACCCATCCATGCCGACCAGATATCCCAACCCAATCTAGTCCCACCTGCTAGCACCCGGCTCATATCTCTCCAAACTCTTCCTATTCATTTACCCATCCAGATTTCTTTTAAATGTTGCAATTGTACCAGCCTCCACCACATCATCTGGCAACTCATTCCATACACATGAGAAAGTTGCCCCTTAGGTCTTTTCCCTCTCATCCTAAATCTATGCCATCTAGCTCTGGACTCCCCCACACCAGGAAAGAGATTTTGTCTGTTTATCCTATCCATGTCCCTCATGATTTTATAAACCTCTATATGTTCACCCCTCAGCCTCCTATGCTACAGGGAAAACAGCCCCAGTCTATTCAACCAGTCCCTATAGCTCAAATCCTCCAATCCTGGCAACATCCTTGTAATTCTTTTCTCAACCCTTTCAAGTTTCACAACATCTTTCCGATAGGAAGGAGACCAGAACTACATGCAATATTCCAACAGTGGCCCAACTAATGTACTGTACAGCTGCAACATGACCTCCCAACTTGTGTACTCAATACACTGACCAACAAAGGAAAGCATACCAAACGCCTTCTTCAAGGTGACTCTATTTGCGACTCTATTTTCAAGGTGCTATGAACCTGCATTCCAAGGTCTCTTTGTTCAGCAACACTCCCTAGGACCTTGCCATTAAGCGAATAAGTCTTGCTAAGATTTGCTTTGCCAAAATGCAGCACCTCGCGTTTATCTAAATTAAACTCCATATGCCACTTCTCAGCCCATTGGCCCATCTGATCAATAACCCGTTGTAATCTGAGGTAACCTTCTTCACTGTCCACTACACCTCCATTTTTGGTGTCATCTGCATAACTATACCTCTTATGCTCACATCCAAATCATTAATATAAATGATGAAAAGTAGTGGACCCAGCAACGATCATTGTGGCACTCCACTGATCACAGGCTTCCAGTCTGAAAAACAACCCTCCACTACCACTCTCTGTCTTCTGCCTTTCAGCCAGTTCTGTATCCAAATGGTTAGTTCCCCCTGTATTCCATGAGATCTAACCTTGCCAATCAGTCTCCCATGGGGAACCTTGTCGAATGCCTTACTGAAGTCCATTCATATCACATCTACTGCTCTGCCCTTATCAATCTTCTTTGTTACTTCTTCAAAAAACTCAATCAAGTTTGTGAGACATGATTTCCCATGCACAAAGCCATGTTGACTATCCCTAATCAGTCTTTGCCTTTCCAATTACATGTACATCCTGTCCCTTAGGATTCCCTCCAACAATTTGCCCACCACCGAGGTCAGGCTCACCGGTATATAGTTCCCTGGTTTGTCTTTACCGCTCTTCTTAAACAGTGGCACCACGTTTGCCAACCTCCAGTCTTCCAGCACCTCATCTGTGACTATCAATGATACAAATACCTCAGCAAGAGGCCCAGCAATCACTTCTCTAGCTTCCCACAGAGTTCTCGGGTACACCTGATCAGGTCCTGGAGATCTATCCAACTTTACCCGTTTCAAGACATCCAGCACTTCCTCCTCTGTAATCTGGACATTTTGCAAGATATCACCATCAATTTCCCTACAGCCTATATCTTCCATATCCTTTTCCACAGTAAATACTGATGCAAAATATTAATTTAGTATCTCCCCCATTTTCTGTGGCTCCACACAAAGGCCGCCTTGCTGATCTTTGAGGGGTTCTATTCTTTCCCTAGTTACCCTTTTGTGCTTAACTCCTTTCTCCTCTAAGATGCTGCCAGATCTGCTGATTTTCACCAGCAATTTCTGTTTTTGTTTCAGATCTCCAGTATCCACAGTTCTTTGTTTTATTTAATTCCAATTAGTTGTTTGTCTGCTGTTTCTTTAGGTTACTCATATTTTCATAGCAATATGAACAACATAAGAACAGCTCATAAGTTTACTGATAACATTGACAAAAACAACTTTAACTTCATCTTTTGGAAGTCAAAATAGCTTCAGTCTGGATATAAGGACTTGCTGTCAAAGAAAATGAAGGCATTCTGAAAAGTGCAATTTTCATTACTACAAGGCTTCTTCAATAAAACAAAGAACTGAATAAACTGGAAAGCTGAAAAAAAACAGCAATTATTGTTTCTGAAGAAGAGTCTCTAGACATAAAGTGATAAGTATGCTTTCTCTCCACAGATGCTTCCAGACCAGCTGAGCTTCTCTGGCAATTTGTTTTTATTTAAGGCTTCTTCAATAGTACCTTTCAAATTCACAATTTCTACCACCTACAAGAACAAGGGGAGCAGGCACATTGAAACACCACTCCATGCAAGTTCACCTCCATTTCACAACAATCCCAGTTTAGGAATATATTGTAACTCCTTCATAGTCAGTGAGTCAAAATTTTGGAGCTCTCTTCCTAACTCTATTATTGGTGTACTTTCACCGGATAGACTTAGGTGCATCAAGTATGTGCATCATCAACACCTTCAGGGTCAAACAGAGATAGGGAAAACTGAGTTCATCCACTGTCTTCTCAGTTAAGATGATTTAGCAACCATGGCTAGAAATCCATTAATTAACAATTAATTGTATTGATCACATTTCATTGCATTGTACTGCCTTAATCTACAATCCTTAATCTAGTTGCTAACTTCATCTTTATTGCATTATTCAGGACTCTATTAGAAACATAGAATCATTGAAAATAGGAGCAGGAGTAGGCCAGTGTGCCCTTGAGCCTGCTCTGCCATTCACTATGATCATGGTTGATCATCCAACTCAGTCCCATGTTCACACTTTCTCCCCATACTCTGTGATCCCTTTAGTCCTAAGAGTTCTATTAACGACTTTTGTGAAAATTCAGTGTTTTGGCTTCAAAGACATTCTGTGGCAGAGAATTCCACAGGCTCACCACTCTCATTCATATATATCCTAAGTTTAAGTTTCCCTTGAAGCTTATTAAGTTTATATGAACACTGTCCACTCCTGAATTCAGGGAGTGTTATGTTGCACTCAATTTGCATTCTGGTGGTGAGTTGTCTTCTTGAACAGCTGCTGTCCATGTACTTTAGGTAGATAGAAAATGCTGTAAGGGATGGACTTTTAGCATTCTGACCCAATGACGCTGAAGGAATAGCAAAATATTGCCAAGTCAAGATGGTGAGTTGTTTAGAGGACCACTTGCAAGTTGTCCTCTTCCCATATATCTTGCGTTGATATATACCTGAGACAATTTCACTTTGATGCATAGGCTACAACATAATGCTAGCAATGTGAGTCATTACCACACCCCCAACCATGCTTCTGTTTGGAGATCTTGTCTTTCTCAGTGGTACAGGTAAAAGAGGAGGAAGAACTGCTGAAATTCCTGCAATGCTTTTTGTAGGTGTTACATGGTGTCATCATAACGTGCCAGTAAGGAAGGAGTTGCTTGAACTGTCTTGGCTTCGAGTCTTAGACATAATAGAATAAATCATTCTTCGTGAACTGCCCTACTTCTGCTTTTGCAGCAGCCTTGGTCCACTTAATGGTGGTGCCCAAAACAGGCTAAAGGGAATGCCACTGACTCTAAAAGTTGACCAATGTGCTAAGAAGTTAGTACAAAAGCAGTTCCTGCAGATACTGAAAACCTGAAATAAAAACAGGTAAATACTCAGATATAGGAGTCTAGGAACAGCGCACATATATAAATGGGAACTGAAATTGTTTAAGCTAGAACACTAGCTAGTTAAATAGCTAAAAATATTTACAGGAAATAAAAGGTATGTGAGGAAATTTTTAAAAATCTTATGCATGATACAAAGTTCTTACAATGGGACAGTTAGCAGAATGAGATGCATACAAAACAGGTGACATGGAGAAAGATCCAGTTGCCAAAGAAAAATATTTTGACACCAAGAGTGCAGCTCGAACAGAGATTGAGTAGTCTTCCTTCCAAAGTACCTCCCAATTTCTATTTTCCCAACCTGGAAAAGACAACATGTGTATTTAGGTCTGATCTTCCCACCCTGGTTGGAATCCCTATTTTTGATCCAGATCAACCCAGTCATTGCCTACCTATCTATGCTTCCTATTTCTCAGGTGAACCTCTGAGCCAGGAGGCTTCCCAACCAAAGCAGTGCAAATGAGTCCAGAAATCCAAGTGGCCAGCAGCAGAGTAGATTGGTACTGAAAACACACACACACACATAGCTTTTCAACATTTTTTGTGGTTTAAAGGTCCTTAAACCACTTTGACTGCTACTGAGTCAAGGTAAGTGAGAAAGGAAGTAAGGTTGCATGTGGGTAGCAAGATGTCAGGTAGGTGAGGAGGTAGGGTGCCAAGTGGGTAGTGGATACAGGAGTTGTGTTGGTGTGGGAGTAAGTTGCAAGTAGGTAAGTGAGGGTTTAGAGAGGGTGGGAGTCAGTAAAGGGATCAGGGCTACTGGGCTGTGAGGACAACTCATGTCAAGGGGTGGTGATTGGGTCAGGTAGGGTCAGTGAGGTAGGAATTGTCATAGAGAGAAAGTCAGGTGTCAGAGCTGATGCGTGTCCAAGGGCTGACAGGTTGGGGTCTCAGGTCTCGGCAATGGGTGTGATGTCTAAGGATCCACAGCGAATTGAAAGTTTCGTTAGGGGTTTGTGCTTTTTCTGTGGAGAGGTTTTGCTCATCCTTAAGGGGTTAGGGAATAGTCAGGACTAAGGTCAATGAAAAAGACAGGTCCAGGCGGGAGGATGGATGCCCAAGAGGGTTTGGAGAGTGTAGACAATAGGATCAATTGTGGATTTGGGGTGTTGAGCTTTATAGTTAGCCACGAGGTGTAGTAGGTTTTGATTCCACTTATTTTTCCTGGTTAACTATTAAGGAAAATAATTCTAAATCATCTTAAGTCTCTGACTCTAACACAGAGTATTGGGCATTTTCAGAGAGCTCCAGATGTCATGTAATTGCCCATCGGATGTTTTAGCTTCTTGGTCAATTCTTACAAAGTTAGCTACATTAGGAAAACTGCTTGGTGCTGACATGAAACCCCTGCCTACATTGCTGCAGCAACTATCATCCTATTGGAAATATCTGGGCCATGATCACTACAATCACTGTTAGAAAGAAAATGGGAACTAGAGTTAACATTTCAAGTTATTTAACTCAATATTAAGATCAGGGTCTGCAAAGTGTCAGGGTCTGAAAGGCACCACTATTCAAATTATTCTGTTAATTTTGTTGAATGTATTTTATCATTGTATCCTTTGTTCTCCTCTCCATTCCACCTTTCCCTTCCTCTTCTCCTGTTTACATTTTTCTAACCTGTAATATCTTTCTATTCTGAAGAATGGCCCAACAATGTTAGCTTTCTTTTTCCATTGACCTGAAGAATTTTTCCCTCATTTTTTGCTCTTGAAGATGACATTGATGCCTTTTGTTACATAAACCTGTGCTGCAGTCTGGTTAATACTGCATTTGTATTCTCTAGTATCACCAGGATACAATGCCATAAAAGACAGGAGCTGTACAAACTTTGAGAGTCACTGGTACAGCTATTCAGGCATTTGGTCAGACTGACATACTTGACCTAAGGATGCTTTGCTGAAATCATAGGCAATAAATCCTTCATTGGACCTGTAGGACATAGGATGTAATACAATTCATAGGAGATTGGTCTCATGCTCCTTGCACACTGTTTCTTTACTCCCCCTGCTCAGGCTGCAAGTGGGAATCCCCATGGATTAACCTACTATGTCGATGCACTATGATTTCCTTTACTTTTGATGAAAAGTTAACCATTTTAATGATGAGTAAGTGATGCAATTTCATCAGTTTCAAATTCAGCTCAACAACTAGTCTAACATTAAAATAATTTATGAAATTAGAGGAAATGTTAAGTCACAGGCAAGAGATAGGTATTCATATTTAAATCAATTGCTTTCATCAATAGAATGTGATCAAAAC